>NC_064854.1:39444553-39744553 GCF_024139225.1 Suncus etruscus
AACCTGAGACACTCACATTGAATCATTCACCAAGTATCACTGTGAGTATAACACAGGCCCCTTAGAGCAATGCGCAGGAAACACTTCGCCACCCAAAGGAGATTTCTCAGAAAACATGACATTTGAGTTGGACCATGAAATCGTTCTAGAATTAAAGCAAAGAAACAAAACAATATTTCAGTCAGGGATGAAGTAGGTCTTAGTGTTAGTATGAGGAAACTGCAGCTGTCTGTAATTAAGTGATTCTGCTGCCTCTAATGGTGATGGTGCTAATGAACTACAATATGAATGATTGCTAGTCACCTTTGTAAACTAGATATAACCCATATAAATACATATTTAAGTGAAGGTAGGAAGAGAGAGTAGATAAGAGAGAGAGCCAGAGCTAATGTCGTGGCATTTCTTTTTTTTATTCCTTAAATATATATACATATTTAGTTTGAGACCCTTTGGAGACTGTGCTCAGGGTTTATTTCCGGCTCTATAGTCTGGGTTCTAGTGGCTCAGGGAATATATAAGGTGCTGAGAATCAGATTCAGGTTAGCTTCATGAAATTCCTTACAAGTCCTCTGAGAAATGATCTTTATCAGCTTACTGCTGTAGTTCACCTCTATATCTTAGTGGCTATGTGATTTCAACTCCTTTAAGACCTTTTCAAATTTTCAAGTGTAAAAATTTTATGGTGAAATCTTAGGGAATGAGAGTATAGGTTCTAGAATTTGATTTTTATATATTTTTGAGGCCACCCAATCTCTTAAGGGATTCTGGGAATCAAATTGGGTCAGCTACACTCAAGGCTTTTTACACTGTACTATTTCTCCAGCTCTAGTGGATTTTTTTAAGTGATGAAAAATGTTCTAAACTTTACGATGATTGTGGCTGCTAATATCTGTGCATAATACACATATAATTGGAATTATAGTAATTGTGGACTATATGACTTATATTATTAATATAATAATAAGGCAGCTATCCTAAGTCTGTTAGTTATTATATATAACTATGTAGACTAATGTAAATATTATTAGTACTTATTCATATCGTTCCTCAAAATTATAATCTGATTAACATACTAATTTCCTATTAAACTCACATTGAAAAGTAGCATTTTTGAGAGCTGGAGTGATAGTACAATGGTAGGGCATTTGCTTTGCACGTGGCCAACCTGGAACTAATCTGGGTTGGATCCCTGTCATCCCAAATAGTCCCCTAGCCTGCCTGTAGTGATTTTTGAATGCAGAGTCAGGAGTAACCTCTGACTGTTGTGGGGTGTGTCCCACCCCTTCCAAAAATAGCATTGTTAATGAGGCTTTCTTTTTTTCTTGATTTCAAAAATGTTGTGGCTCAATCTATATTAATTATGCTGAATTACAATTTTTTGAATAAAGGTAAACTGAAAAATTTAGTTTTATTGCGTTTCCATCTCATCACAAAAGCATTTTGCAAAGATATACAAGGGAACTGTGAATGAACAAACTTTGCGCACAGATAAAGCTAAATATGGTAAATTTATTAAATTATCCTTCAAAAAGGAACTGGAAACCTAAGAGAAAAGGAAGAACAGTTTCTGCAAAATTCATCAGCATTAAGTGAGTCCACAACTATCACAGAATCTACCCTAGACAGTTAGTTTGGTCTCTAATCTTTCCCTTGGTAAAGCTTTTCCAACGTTTGCGAAGTGATGTCAATGTAAAGGTTTCCCAAACTTCCTGGAAAGTTTACAAGAAATTCACTGGAGATACAAAAAGTTTCTGGGGCGTAGTCAATAGCATTTCTCTATGAATTCTGGATCTGTTTGCCTTTTATTTTTCTTAATTGGGCTTCTGCAATATTAAAGATTTACAGTAAAGGAGACAAGCAAACCATCAAATTTAGAAAAGCCACAATTATAAAAATAATAATCCTTTTCTTAAACAACTGTGATCATATTTTTTAATGCAGACAGAGCCTGGATTTTATTTCATACATACCCTTTTTATTCTCTCAAGCATATAATTCATATCGCTATTAAATATTATTGGATCTTATAAATGACTGTTTTTATGTATTGACAGAGCAAAATATCACAATGCCATTGTGAACAGGAAGGGAAAAAAGGGCAGAAGAAAAAAGTCTCATACTTCTTCCAAATTCTTTAATTACCAAGGTTTATTCATTTATGGATATGTGTGTCTTCTAATTCCATTGTCTGGACGTGTCTTAGTGTGAGTATTAAATATGTGATCCACTAGGCACTTACTGAACTTCAGACAAAAGAAATCTTACTCTGGGCTATTAGATAGTGTCTGATGTTGCCGATTTCTCACCAGTTTAGCAAGCACAGGCACAGGGAGAGGCTTTTGCAGGAGGGGTGGGAGGGGTAGCTCAGAAAAAAATGTGTGTCCTTCTTGCCAAGTCGTTCCAGGTTGGGTGTCCCTGAAAGTGTATGGGGGGTGGTGTCCCTTTAAGCATAAGGAAAGGGCAGGTCCCGCTGTTAGCCCTGACCCTCTGACAAAATAGTCAGACGCTGTTTGTAAAAGAACCAAGTAATTAAAAGTATCCCAGGGTTATGGTGAAATAGGGCAAGTAAAATACGCTCCTGGATACCAGCTCTTTCAGGACCAGCTCTTTTGTATTTTCTCTTTATTTTGTTTTCTTCTTTATTTCAATTTTTTCATGGCACAGTTTCCTCTCTCCTACATTGTTCTCTCCTGTCAGTTACTAAAATGATAAGTACCATTATTACTGCTTATCTAACTTAAGGTTCAGCTAAAGCTATTTGCTTCTATTCCAAGTATCCTCTCTTCTCCTTCACCACCGCACATACACACACACCGTTCAACATCTCTTCATTTCAGAACAAATTTCTAATATTAAAGGTAATATGGGCATATACAGATATCAAAAACAGGGAGGGGATGAGATATTTGTCATCATTTCATAGGTACTCTTTTTATGAGGATATTTGTAACAGAGATTCCTGATTTTCCCAGGTTCTTTTTTCTTCCTGTAAGTTTACTAGATATCCTAATTAAACTAAAAAATCTTGGTGTATATCTGCTGTGATGCACTCATTATTAATAACAATAAGCTTTTATTTTTTAACCTCATAAGTGTTGTGAAGTAGATGGCAATACACTTGTTCTTGAATTGTTATGTTACTGCTCAATAGAGGAATTAGTTCAAGTTCTGTTGAAAGGTTTACAAAGCTACTTGCTTTGAGGATACTTTTGCTTCTGTTGTTCAACAGATGTATTATTAGAATTTAAACTATACAAATTTACTACTGTTTGGGCATTTTTATATCTCCAAATGGTATAATAACAATAGAAAACAGATTTTATGCACATAAAATGAGATTGAATTCAATAGCTGTATGACCTTAGGCGATTTTTTGATTGTTTCTTTTTTGTAATGTGCACTTAATAATAATGTCCATTATGTATTATTATGAGAATTAAATAATGGATAGTTAAATACTTAAATCCAAGCATCAATCCAGATATTTTATACCTCTACACATTATTTAAACACAGTATCTGATACCACAGATCAACTGGTTTAAAATAACACTATATTATATTGCTTAGATAAATCTCTGAATTTAAGTACTGCAGGGATAGTAAATATATTTTTTATGTTGAATACATCTTATAAGCTGTTTCTTCAGTATCTCAACTTGAATGTCTCTGTCATGTTTCCTAATGAAGAAAGATTACCCACAATGCCCCATGTCTTCCTTTCCCTTTTTTTTTTTTTTTGTCTTGAATATCAAAGATGTAAATGCTCTTGTCTATTGTTGGTAAGAGGCATGGAATTCTCAGAGTGAGCTGGTCAATATGACCTCCCCTGACAGGATGAAATTTGTTTTCTGATTAAGTCAGGAATCTCTGTGTTAGTAGGAGGGTGTGTTATGCCCAATGGTAGATATAGGGATAATTTAATTTCAAACAAGAATTTAATTTTATTTCAGTGAAGAATGTGTTAATATTGGTTCAACAATGTAATAAAGTCACTTTTCATTTCATGCTTCCTATAGGTAAAATGTGGTGCTACTTTTCAGTAGTGAAAGACCCTTTTCATCATTAACCTGCTCTTTGGTTTATTCTAAAACACTACAGTCTTAAATTCAAATGAACACCTTATTTCTTATTTATAAGTACCTCATAATGTATTTCAGATTCACTGCCCAATATTTAAACACTGATTAACCAATTAGAATAAGGGTTAAAAGGCTTGAGTTCAATCCTATATTTGATATTAAAATGTGGATACAGTTCATTAAAACTCTTTGTAAGCTATGGGGAACTATATAAATCAAACAAATGCTAAAAGTGCATTTGGCACATTGCAGATGGCTGAAAAAACTCTCTAATTTTGTAAATTCAGTACTTTTGGAGGTTACTTTGCATGACTAATGTGGGAATTGTAGAACATTGAGAACTGTATATTGCATATGCTTGATCTAAATTTTGCTCCTTCTGGAGAGAGGTTGTATATAGTAATGGAATTTTCTTGTCTTATTCTGAACATATTCACTGTTTATAAATGATTTTCCTATAATAATTTAACCTTAGAGCATGCTATTTACATGACATATAAAGTTATAAAATTGATAACACAATGCCATAGTCAGTGGTTTCCAGGGATTGTGAACTTTCTGCCACTTCTCTGTCCCTGTACTTTAGTGTAGTGGCTATTATATGCCATTAATGAAATGGTCATTATGTTAAATGAATAGCATATTTCTTTGGATAGCACCAAAATTCCTTGGGAAACTTCCTGTGGCAAGTGTAAGGGAGGATGTTGTTGTTTTCCAAAAAATTAAGAAGAATTAGGGTTCAAGGAGATAATTCCATCTAGTAATTTTAGTAAAATTTGCAAAAAAATGAAGTATATTTCAAGATTTCTTTGTTATCCAGGTTATACACATGGAGGAATGAACACTAGGGAACTGTGCACTTGGTTAGCAGTGAATTCTGAGTTGAAATACTTTATGTTTCTAGGCCTTGACTTCCTCATAAAACAGATGTGCATGTGTGTGTATATGTGTGTGCGAGTACACATGTATGGGTTTGGGTGGTCAATATGGATGAAAGTATAATAAAAAAGGAGTAGAACTCTCATTTATTACCAGGACTGAAATTCTCACATTTTGAAATCTTTGAAATAGTCACTCTATAGATTGTGTAGATTTGGGGAAAGGCCAAAGTTATAATACAAGACTTAGGTGCTTACCTTCTCTATAGCTGATCCCAGGTCAATCTCACAAATGGCACATGGTACCCTAAGCACTGTCTGAAGTGACCGCTGAACAGAGAACTAGGATTAAATTAAGTGCTGAGTACAGTTTGTTGTATCCTATCACTCTCTGTCCCATATTAACTCCAGTCAAGGAATAAACAAACAGAAAAAAGATTTGGGGATAAATTCAGTGTGCAGAATCACATTTTCAGAATGTGACCAGAAGAGAGAAGAAAGGTCTGGTGCACAGAAGCTGATCACTGACACAATGGGGTCATCATGTAGGAGAGTTGTGGATGACTGGAGAGCTGCTGAAAATAACACCAGTTTGGATTGGTGGACTCCATCACTCAACCTCTCAACCACAGGAACCCATAGAAAGGTGTTTTTGCGACTGACAGGATTCACCATATGACTGCAACTGTCACTGAGGACAGCGGTTTGTGCCAATGCCAGGAAATTCCATGACTTAGAGGTTTCTACTTTTGTTTTCATTCTAGAAGTATCCAACATTTGCTTTATCTTTCTTCAGAGTATGAGTGCCTGAATCCTTTAGACTAAGTATTCAGTTCCACCATTCAATTGAAAACTTGAATAGTAATCTTGGAAAACAAAAACAATTCAAAACAAAACAACAAAAACTTTGAGTTTGAACCTGGCCCCTATCATTGTGAACCTGACTATGGCAGAGTGTGACCCAACAAAACAACAGCAGCAATAACAAGACAACTAAAACAAACCAAACAAAAGGAGCCAGGTACTAACTCAAAAAGCTACCAGAGAAGGTCAATGAATGGCAGGTGGTTTCAGCTGCTGTAGTTTTTGTGATTGTCCAATACTTAATTTTTGTGAATAGCCCTGTGGAGATACAATGAGAAAAGAGGAGGAAATTAATTAATTCTATTATTTCATAAGAGTATAGTATCTTTGGCATAGAATTAGTCATAGTTACTTTTCTTTCCCTGATTTTGGTGGCTAACTCAAGGTTATACAACCTCCTGTATCTCCTATGGGTGAATCTATATTCCAAAACATAGGCAAATAAAATGATATACACCCACTCTCCAAGGAAGCAATCTTTATAAAAAAATTTTTGGTTATTTTTTGGCCACACCCGTGTGATGCTCAGGAGTTACTCCTGGCTATGTGCTCAGAAATAGCCTCTGGCTTGGGGGAACCATATGGGATGCCAGGGGATCGAACCACAGTCTGGCCTAGGCTAGCAGTTGTAAGGCAGATGCCTTACCTCTAGTGCCACCTCTCCAGCCCCACAAGAAAGCAATCTTATAAATTATCCAAGTACTGTATTTTGCGGCGTATAAGACGACTTTTGAAACTAAAAAAAGTCCCAACCGAAATCGGGGTCATCTTATACGCCGAGTATATCCTGAAAAATGTTTCAATATGCCACTAAACAAAACAAAAATGGTCTGAATATTGCCACAAAATGAATTTTCCAACTTGATCTTGCACCAATCACAGCCAGGCTGCTCGGATGCCTCTCTAACTCAGCCAATCCAAGCAGGCTTTTTATGCATGCAAATTAGACAAGGTTCTGGATCCGAATCTACACTGTCAAAAGCCTGCTCAGATTGGCCAGAGTCAGAGAGGACGTCTATTACAGTATAACCTTTGAAGCTTTACTTGTTGTGATTGGCTCACTGTGGTATATACAGTTGCAACACAGGAACGTTCTGTTTGATGCAGCGAATATAGGCCTAAACCTATGTTTTAACTGCAAAATTATACGCCAGCAAATATGGTATATGATGTGACATACTTGCAGTGAACAAAACAGTCATTTTTTACTTAATGGTAGTGAGGATAAAGATGGAATAAAAAACTCTGGTTTAGCAGCTATCTCATGTTCACCTATTTTTACCCAGGCAAAGCTACTTTTAAAAAAATCAATAGCCAACAATTTTTTTATGGTTTTTTAGTTCATACCCTGTGGCGCTCAGGGTTACTCCTGATTCTGTGCTCAGAATTGCTCCTGGCAGTCATGGAGAACTATATGAGATGCTGGGATTCAAATGAATGTCCATCCTGAATTGAATAGCCAACTTTTAAAAGATTATTTTAAGAATATTTGTTGCTGGGCCCGGAGAGATAGCACAGCCGTGTTTGCCTTGCAAGCAGCTGATCCAGGACCAAAGGTGGTTGGTTCGAATCCTGGTGTTCCATATGGTCCCCCGTGCCTGCCAGGAGCTATTTCTGAGCAGACAGCCAGGAGTAACTCCTGAGCACCACCCGGGTGTGGCCCAAAAAAGAAACCCCCCCAAAAAATATTTGTTGCTGAGTTTCTTATTTGTTTGATATCTCTAAGAGTGAGAAGTGAATTTTTCCTCTGTGTATTACCAAAGCCAATCATAGTTCCTGAAAGAAATCAATTCTCATGGAAACTATGGTAAATGAAATGAATTATGTATGTCTTTTTTACTTAAAGATTTAAAATTATGTATTAAGGATCCAAGAAAAATTTATATTTCTGTATCTATAAAATCAAATTGTTTATTTTATTCTCCTTGATGAAAGCAGTTCTCCTTTATTATAAGCTTATATGTTGTTGGCCCCTTCTTTCTGGATTATTCTGAAAGCATTTCCAATTCTTGATGTAGAGCTACCTCTGTAGAGATGGAACAGAATTGCCACCATTATTATATTTCTTTTGTTCACTTTTATTTTGTTTTGTTTCTTTTGGCCACGCCCGGTGACACTCAGTGGTAACTCCTGACTTTGCACTCAGAAATCACTCCTGGCTTGGGGGACCATATGGGACTCGGGGGATTGAACCCAGGTTCCTCCTGGGTCAGCCACGTGCAAGGCAAACACCCTATCACTGAACTATCACTTCAGCTCCTCTTTTTGTTTATTTTTAAATTGAGTTCTGCATAGGTAATTATTGAGAAAGAACTATTTACCGTCTTAAAAACCAACTAGTCTTTGGCTGATGCTACAATTTTTCTTTTTAATATCTAACTGGAACTCTCACCCAGTGGAAGCACAGCCTTAATTACTTGTTGGAGAGACACATAAGGGGAACATGGTGTGTCCAAATTGCACAGCTTTAGAAGGAAAACACACCTGGCTTCAGATTTTTGTTGTTCCACTTTCTGGCTGGGACCCTGGGAGATTCTCAGTTTTCTTGTCTATAAAAATGGCAGTAATAATCATCACTGCCTCCAGGCAAGAGCAGAATATTATTTTGAGGATTAAATAAATAATCACATTAAGTCTTAGGAACCTACCATGAGCCACACTGTCTAGTACATAGCAAACACCCCATAAATGTTCAATGACTGTCTGGTTTATTTATACTCTATTCCCTACCCTTATTAAATCCCATGTCTCTCCTCTCATCTTTGACACTGTCCCAACGTTATTAAAATGGGTAGTAATTTGACTGTAGCATAAAATAGCTGCCAGATAAAGTATCTTATCCTGGCTTCAATTTCTCAGCTTCCCTGCGCAGGTGAGTGATTGCTGGTCCCTGATCAGAACCTTGAGGAAAGCTTACAAATGGGAAACTCATTCTCCACTGAGTCCTCGAATTATTCAAGCTGAGTTGGGGGAAAAGGCAGGCTAGCTTCTGGGATTTTTGATCTTTTGTCAGACCCTTGAGAGGAGAGATGAATTTTACATCTGTTGCTGAATGTGGGGAAATTCAGGGGTGGAGGAGCAGCTCTGTTGGAAGACACTTAGACCTCTGACTCTCCATCAGAATAGCTGTTCCTTGGGTGCTGCATTTCACCCTGGACAATCTCCTGAGATGCTGCTTGCTGCAGGTGGGGTAGTGAAAATAAGTGATAGAAGAACAGAATGCAGAAACTCTACACCTCACATCCTTAAACAATCTTTAATTGATTGATGATAATGATAATAATAATAGCAATAAAAATAAAGCAATAATGGACAAGCTAGATTTCAGAATCTGGGCAGCATCAGAAGAAACAGGTAGGTGCTGCAAGAACAAAACAAGCAACTATGACAACTCTGGTAGTTTCCTCAGAGGGTAGATTTTCATGAGAATCTTCTCTCCTGGGCTTTTAGTCAAATACAGTAAGAATAGTTGAACCTCCAATCTGTTTTTTTTTTTTTTTTTAAGTGGGAGCATCCTGTGAGAATAGAGGAAGAAATGTAAAAAAAAATGCTATCTGAGAAGTAAATAAAAATTAATTAAAAGTTCATACATATATTAATTAATTAAAAGCTACCAGCCTGAAGATTTTAGGTGAATTCCAACACACAGGGGTAGGAGAGAGGTAATTTGAAGAGGCAGGCCCCGCTGCTGTTGACATTACCTTCTGGGGTCTAAATCCCAGCCCCTGCTGAACGGAACTGCTAGAAGGAGAAACAAGGATGTGAATTGTTCTTGAACAGCCTGGGCAGCTGGGAGTTGGGCCTTCTGTGGAATTGCTCCTTGGCTATTGACAGCTTTGGCGTTTGCATTGTGCTGCGGTCAGCTCAGACATTCTTCTGCAGCCAAGATTGCTTCTAACAGCTGGAATCAACCATTCCCTCACCCCACCTCCGTACCTCTGTTCCATTTCTCTCACTGGAGACCCTCTGCAAAGGGGGAAGGGGGAGTTTAAAATTACTCAGTGTCCTTCGGGTAAAATGTGTTTTGCTTTTCCAGACTGAACTGCCAAAGACCTTACGGAAAGAAAGAAAGAAAGAAAGAAAGAAAGAAAGAAAGAAAGAAAGAAAGAAAGAAAGAAAGAAAGAAAGAAAGAAAGAAAGAAAGAAAGAAAGAAAGAAAGAAAGAAAGAGAGAGAGAGAGAGAGAGAGAGAGAGAGAGAGAGAGAGAGAGAGAGAGAGAGAGAGAGAAAGAAAGAAAGAAAGAAAGAAAGAAAGAAAGAAAGAAAGAAAGAAAGAAAGAAAGAAAGAAAGAAAGAAAGAAAGAAAGAAAGAAAGAAAGAAAGAAAGAAAGAAAGAAAGAAAGAAAGAAAGAAAGAAAGAAAGAAAGAAAGATATTCTCAAGTGCTTTTTATTTTGCTTGGCACTGGGTCAGAATGCTGAGCAGAGGACTGAAAATATGGTGACAGGATAAAGGTAATGAGAGGAAGCAAATCCATTGTAAAACAGCTCGATTCTGAAAATCTTATAGAATGCATTCCCCCAAAGGAGGGAAAGAAGAATATTACCTCATTGCACAATAGTCATTAAAACATAATTGAATACTCCACGGATGACAAAACACTAACAGGCAGCAATGCCTGACTTCATTGTCAATGAAAGTTAAAATTAAAATCCGTACTCTGATGTAAAAGCAATAACATGACTAAGAGAACCATATCTGGAGCCCATTCGAGGAGCCTTTAAAATGGGACTTGGTTAAAAGGAAAAAGAAAGTAAAACAAAACAAAACAAAACAAAACTTTTATTGCTCTGAGTGTAGCACAGTTTGGGGCTATATAGCTTTAATGGACAAGTTCTCCAAGAAATCTTTCCCGGGTTTTTCATGGAGTCCTCTGCGGAGGAGGTAGACTATTTGTGAGCCATGAACTCTGACCCTCTTTTCCTCCTTCCTGTAAATTCCATATCCCTTCTTCCAGCTTGTTAAACGAGATGCACACAGAAGCAGTATTATTTCCATCTCTCCTCCGTCCCCTCTTTCACCCTTCTAAATCAATTTGCTACTTTTCAAATATATTCTAAGCATTTTTTAAAATAAAGCTAAAATTCCTTTTGAGTGTATATTTGTTAGGCATATACTGTGATCAGAGATTTCTTCCCTGAATATAGTAGTGGGACAGAAAAAGATTGATAAATGAATACCTGATTGCTCATTACTTAAGTCATTCCCCGATTCATTATTGCTCATGACATGTCTGCAATGTGCCAGGCTCTGTGCTAGAAAACCCAGCTCCTGCTTTTCCTAGTTTTGGGAGCTTACACAGTAGAAATTTTGGTTACATAAAATTAAGAAATTTTATATATAACTTGGTTCTAGGAGAACATGTAGAACAAAACTGGAAGCTGAAAGGTCTCTCTAAAGGATTTTGGGAGAGAAGCAGAAGAGCAGGAGGGCACATTGTCAGCAAAGACAACAGTTAACAGACTCCTTACTCTTTACTCAGGTCTTACTCAGACTTCATTGTGTTTTGCGAAAGATAGATAGGGCCATTTCATATGTAGATATTTAAAAAAATAGTTTGTCAATGTAAATAGTAAGCTTTATTTTTTTTTTCAGGGAAGAGGGTAATGCAGTCCCCACTACTGCAAACTATACAGTAATTTCCTCCATTTGAAGAAATCTCAGGGATCTGTTCATCTGGCGCTCAATGGATAAGTCTCACTGGAAAATCACCTTCATCATCATGGTATCTCCCTTGCCAGGCAAGTATAATGATGAGTTTGAAGTTACAAGAAGTCTTGTTGAAATGAATATACCAATTGAGTATGTCTGGAGGAGGGTCTAAGATTCTGCATTTTCAATAAATACGCATGGAATGTTGCTCATCTGAGAGCCACACACTGATTACCAAGGGACCATATATCCATATATACAACATATATCCTGCAGAAATATTTGCAAATTCTGGATAAAAAAAAGGTATTTTAAACCTTTTAAAATTTATCACTGAACTCCCAGGAAAACAAAATAAAATTTTCATAGCATCTGATGGGGAATACAGAAGATATTAAATTGAAACAAATGTAAGAAGCAAGATTTGATTGTCTTTGGGATTTGGGATGCGTACATTGCATTACGACAGACATGCAGGGAGCTCCTTACGGCTTGATTTAAAATTCTTAAGTAAGGAAGATGACTGAAGGTTTGCACATGTTCAGATTCAGCCCTTAAGAGTTAGGACTTACTTCTTTTTTTATGCTTCTTGGGTGCTTTTTATCCCTCGTCTAATCCTGGTTCTGTTTCTGCACTGATGAGCATGCTATTTCCAAATAAAAAAGCAGTCCTAGTTGTTAGTTCCCAACTGGTAGTAGTTTATTATTTTATTTTATTGTCTGATGCATTAACTTATAAATCCAGTATTATGTTGGAAAGAAGTAGCAAATATTAAAATCCCTTTGATATTTTATTATTTTTATACTTAACTTATTTATTTACTTATTTACTACATTTTTACCATTAATGTGATGTTAGCTGTACGTTACCTATATATGTGTTTTCATCAACTTGAGGAAGTTTATTATCTTGGTCTGTTGCATAGGTGATTTGTTTATTATTTATGGTTTTTGTCATATACAGATGTTAGATTTAGTCCAATACTTCTTTGTCTATTGATGTGATCACCTGATTGTTTTTCTTTAAAATGGTGATGTAATATATCAACTATTTTATAATCTAAATAATGTTTCACCTTGCCTGGGCCAAATTATTTTGGATTACTATAAATAATTCTTTATCTAGATTGTTAGATTTAATTACTTTATATTTTTTTGATAAGTTTTACATGGTAAAAGAAGGTTTACAGGTCAGTAAAGGTTTAATGGTCAATAAGGCTAACAAGTTCGTAAAAATACTGTTTTAATAAAATGGGTTTATATTGGTTTCATAAAATCAATTAGGAAGCATTTCTTTTGATCTATTGTTTAAAGAGATATATAAAATAAGCATAATATCTTTTTAAATGTTCAAGAAACATGACCAGTGAACCACCTGAAATTTCTTCTCAGTGCTTTGGAAGGTTGCTAATTATTGATTCAATTTTAAAAATAAATATAGATTTATTAAAAGGTTCTAGTTCTAATAGTTTAGCTATTTATTTTAACTTTAGTTTATTGAAGTATGATTGATCAATATAATTATATAAATTAAAGTTTTCAATTTAATGTTCTATATAACGTAAAAGAATATTCTCTATTCAGTTATACAGTCTAGTATTCCTTTCTAGTCAGTAGGCCATACATTATATTTTTAAATGTTATGAGCTTATAACAGAATCTTGGTATTCTTTCATCAAATTCTCCATGTAGAATTTTCTTTCTTTGAATTATATAGCTTAGTATAATGCCTCTCAGATTTATTTCTGTTATTACAGATGGTAATATTTTTTTTACATTTTAACTTTAACAATATATCATGTTTTCTTGATAGATTTAGTATTTAATAGAAAATACATGATAGTTTTCAGTAGTGCCAGGAATCAAACTCAGAACCTCATAAGTGCAAGGAAAGAGTTGAACCACTGAACTGTACCCCTACTCTAGAACAGATTATTTTTATGTTTTGACTCTTGTGAGTAATGTTCAAATGAAGATGAGAATAACAGTGTATTTGCTGCTCTTTCTTTTTTAGATTTCCCTTGTATATAATTCCAGAAGTAGGACTGATGAATAATATATCAACTTATTTTTAACTTTTGTGTAATCTTTATACTGCTACCCATAGTAGCTACACAAACATTCATTCCCAACAGTAGAGTACAAGGATTCCCTGGTGTCCAATGCATTACCATAATTTTAAAATCATCTTAGTAATAAAAAAAACCTAAAATTTTTATTTTTTTGATGGTTAGTGTTGTTGAGTTTATTTTATTACCTCCTTACAGTTTTGTTTCATTTTGAGAAAACATTTATTAATTCTTCTGCATTATTTGGAGAGTGTCTACACCTGGCAAAATACTCAGGGGCTATTCCTGACTCTGCACTCAGAAATTACTCCTGGTAGGTTCTGGGGGCCATATGGGATGCCAGGGATCGAACCCAAGTCAGCTGCATGCAGGCATGCAGGGCAAGTGTTCTACTATCATATCACTACAGCCTCAGTCTTACCTACTTTTTGTTTTTGTTTTTGTTTTGGGTCACAACCAGCGGTGCTTAGGGGTTAGTCCTCTACGCTCAGAAATCGCTCCTGGCAGGCTCAGGGGACCATATGGGATGCTGAGATTCAAACCACAGTCCTTCTACATGCAAGGCAAACACCTTACCTCCATGCTATCTCTCCAGCCTCACCCAGTCTTACCTACTTTTAATTGGTTTAGTTCATATATTTTGTTGTTGGAGTTGCTTGTATATTTTGGATACTAATTTTAGAATTTAATATAATGTAGAAAAATGTTTCCCATTTCACAGGTTGCATTTTTACTTTGTTGAATGGCTTCTTTGTCTGTGCAAAATTTTCTGGTTTGTTAAAGTATAATTGCTAATTTTCTTTCAATTGTTTTCTTTGTTAAATACAAATATAGTTGCTGAGAACAATGTCAGATCTTCATGTTTTGATTTAGGATTTTTGTATTTCAGGCCCTATTTGTACATATATGTACATTTTAGTGGTATTTGTATAAAGTATACAAAGAAAATATTTGTATAAAATATTGGTTAGGAGCGTCTATTTAATTCTTGTATTTTTTACTAGTCTTCCCAAAATATGAAAAAAATGTCCTTAACAAAAGTAAAATCTTAGCTTATTTGTTGAAAATTACTTGACTTTACATATATGTGAGTGATTATCAATTTGCTTTCTAAAATTAATTCATGTGTCTGCTTAATGCTAATACCAGACTTTAGGCTATTAATGTTTAGCTGTATAGTTTAAAATTAGGAAGTGATACATCCAGGTTTCTTTTTCTTTCTGTAGAATGCTTTGACTATTTAGTTTATTTCACGATGCATAAGAAATGTAAGACTAATTTTTATTTTCATAAAAATTCACTGAATGTTTACAGGAATTCTTAATTAGATGGATATTTGGTAGTATAGCTATTTTAGCAATATTATTTTTTCTTACTTATAAACAATTCCATTTCCAATATTTAAAATTATTGATTTATTTGTTTTAGGGGCCATGATTTCTTTTTTTTTTTAAACACCTTGATTACATACATGATTGTGTTTGGGTTTCAGTCATGTAAAGAACGCCACCCATCACCAGTGCAACATTCCCACCACCAATGTCCCAAGTCTCCCTCCTCCCCACCTAACCCCCGCCTGTACTCTAAACAGGCTCTCCATTTCCCTCATACATTCTCATTATTAGGAAAGTTCAGAATGTAGTTATTTCTCTAACTAAACTCATCACTCTTTGTGGTGAGCTTCCTGAGGTGAGCTGGAACTTCCAGCTCTTTTCTCTTTTGTGTCTGAAAATTATTATTGCAAGAATGTCTTTTATTTTTCTTAAAACCCATAGATGAGTGAGACCATTCTGCATTTGTCTCACTCTCTCTGACTTATTTCACTCAGCAAAATAGATTCCGTGTACATCCATGTATAGGAAAATTTCATGACTTCATCTCTCCTGACAGCTGCATAATATTCCATTGTGTATATGTACCACAGTTTCTTTAGCCATTCATCTGTTGAAGGGCATCTTGGTTGTTTCCAGAGTCTTGCTATGGTAAATAGTGCTGCAATGAATATGGGTGTAAGGAAGGGGTTTTTGTACTGTATTTTTGTGTTCTTAGGGTATATTCCTAGGAGTGGTATAGCTGGATCATATGGGAGCTCGATTTCCAGTTTTTGGAGGAATCTCCATATCGCTTTCCATAAAGGTTGAACTAGACGGCATTCCCACCAGCAGTGGATAAGAGTTCCTTTCTCTCCACATCCCCGCCAACACTGTTTATTCTCTGGGGGCCATGATTTCTAATACTATTATTATGTTAAAGATAGGGTGTCAAAAAAAAGATAGGGTGTCATGCTTATATTTCCATTTACTTGTTCCTTTCTAAATTTTTTGCATCAATGTCTTCTAGAATCCAGTATATACATTTATCTTTTCCTTAGCTATTAAATATATTTTAAGTAGTTAATTTTTCTTTATGTTATTGTAGATAGGATTGGTTAAACAACTTCACTGTGAATGTGAGAAATATAACTGATTTTTTTATATTTATCTTGTAACCTGAAATATTTTTAGTTCTAACACTTTTGGTGTTGCATTTTATTTAAGTATCCATGTGTTTATTTGATGCCACTTTTATATGGAGATCATTTTTAAATTTTCCTTTCTAGTTTCAATGCCTTTTATTTCTTCTTATTGGTAATTGTTATGTCTTTGACTTAATAGTATTTGCTCTTGAGCAAATGTGGTTTATTGAGTTGAATCCTTGTTCTGTTCTTAATCATAAAATAAAAGCATTAAGAAATTATGAGCATGAGAAACTATAATTAACAGTTTATAAATCACAGACTTTCAATCAAAAATTAAAAAAAATTAAACATATAGGGGCTGAAGCTATATTACAGTCTTGCATGCAGCCAACCTGGGATGCCCAACGTCCTATATGCACCCCCCACTCTGCCAGAAAGTGATTATTGAATGCAGAGATAGGAGCACTGCCTCACTACTGCTGGAGGTGGCCTTCCCAAATCATACTCATTTTAAATTTTTATTATAATTTTAAAATTTATCCAACATTTTTGTAACAAAAATCATTACATTATTTTAGTAATAAAGTCATTGAATTTATTGATTTAAAAATGTTAAGATGTATCTTTGTCAAGGATAAATCTAACTTAATATGTATGCAACATCTAGTATATTTATGAATTTGTTTTGCTTTAATATTTCTGCATCAATGTTAATTAAATGCATGAGTTTATATTTTTTCTTCCTTAAAGTGTTCTTGTATGGCTTTGTATAAAATGATTTTACTATTGCATTCTTGTATCTGACTGTTGAGAAAAGTTTGGGAAATATTTATTAATAACTTTTTTTAGTAATAGAATTTATCAGTGAGGCATTTAGTTATGAGCTTTTGGTGGATGTGAAGAGTTTTATTTCCAACTCTCATTGACATAGTGGTCCGTTCTCTGCCCTAACTGCACTGAATTTGTGTGTTGATTTATGTCTCATCTGTTGGGTAGCTACTATAATTTTGCTTTGCACTTAATATGAGATTAATATGGGAGTTTATCCTTTAAATATAAGTCCTAAAATATGGGCAGTATCCAAAAAAAAAACATATTAGTGAGAGAACAGACTTGCAGGCTTGTACAAACTTTTAGGGGCCCTAACACAAACAGCCCTGCAGAGATAGCTCTGCCAAAAAGAGCAAAGCATTCCTTTCTTTAGTCTCAAGGCTACTGCTTATCAACACCTCGTTCGTTGCCTATGACCACAGCTACACTTTGTTCTTCATACTAATCCATTACATATGGAATATATGAATGAGATTGTATCTAATTTGGATGCTGAGAAGCTCTTTGCTTGGGGCTATTTTGTCATGCCCAATTCATTCTCTGCTATGTCTCTGCAAGATGAAGTTAATTAAAGGTTTTCACACAATTGGTTTTTGGGGTAATAAACTATCACAGGTATGAATAAAAATGTATCAAATTGTGTTTCTAAACCTGATAATATGTATGTATGAGAATATATATGATTCTATTTGGCTTTTAGGCCACACCTGGCAATGTTTAGGGTAACTCCTGGCTCTGCTCTCAGCAATCACTCTGGGCAATGCTCAGGGAATCATATGAAATGTCAATATCAAACCTGAGTCAGTAGCCTGCAAATCAAGTTCCTTTCCTGCTGTACTATATATAAATCTGGATTCAAAGTTTATAATAATTTACTTTGATTTTTTTGATGAAACTCTCCTTTTTCGAGAATTTTGGGGGGGGTCACACCCAGCAGCACTCAGGGGTTATTCCTGGCTCTATGCTCAGAAATCACTCCTGGGGGCAGGGAAGGTGGCGCTAGAGGTAAGGTGTCTGCCTTGCAAGCGCTAGCATAGGATGGACCGTGGTTCGATCCCCTGGCATCCTATATGGTCCCCCTAAGCCAGGGGCGATTTCTGAGCTCATAGCCAGGAGTAACCCCTGAGCGTCAAACAAGAGTGACCCAAAAACCAAAAAAAAAAGAAATCACTCCTGGCAGGCTTGGGGGACCATATGAGATGCTGGGATTCGAGCCACCATTCTTCCGCATGCAAGGCAAATGCCCTACCTCCAGCTGTCTTTTCAGCCTGAAACTCTCCTTTTTGTGCTTAATTTTATTAATACAAATTACATATTTATACATTATTTAACATTGGGAAAATTTCTTGACTTACAGATATTTTTTTCATTGTTTTCTTTATTTAAACATCTTGATCACAAATATGAATGTGATTAGGTTTCAGTCATGTAAAAGACACTCCCCTTCACCAGTGCAACATTCCCACCACCAATGTCCCAAATCTTCCTCCATCCCATCCCACTCCCACCTGTACTCTAGACAGGCTTTCCAGATCCCTCATTCATTCACATGATTATGGTAGTTCTCAGTGTAGTTATTTCTATAACTGCACTCACCACTCTTTGTGGTGAGCTTGATGAAGTGAGCTGGAAGTTCCAGTCCTCCTCTCATTGTCTCTGAGGATTGTTGCAAAAAATGACTTTTATTTTTCTTAAAACCCATAGATGAGTGCATCTCTCTCTCTCTCTCTCTCTGACTATTTCACTCAGCATGATAGATTCCATGTACATCCATGTATAGAAAAATTTCATGACTTTATCTCTCCTGACAGCTGCATAATATTCCAGTGTGTATATGTACCATAGTTTCTTTAGCCATTCGTCTGTTGAAGGGCATCTTGGTTGTTTCCAGAGCCTGGCTATTGTGAATAGTGCTGCAATAAATATAGGTGTGAAGAAGGGTTTTTTTTATTGTATTTTTGTGTTCCTAGGGTATATCCCTAGGAATGGAATAGCTGTGTCGAATGGGAACTCAATTTCCAGTTCTTGGAGGTATCTCCATATTGCCTTCCATAGAGGTTGCACTAGACAGCATTCCCACCAGCAGTGCATAAGGTTTCCTTTCTCTCCACATCCCCACCAGCCCTGATTGTTCTCATTCTTTGTGATGTGTGCCAATCTCTGGTGTGAGATGGTATCTCATGATTGTTTTGATTTGCATCTCCCTGATGGTTAGTGATGAGGAGTATTTTTATGTGCCTTTTGGCCATTTGTATTTCTTTTTTATCAAAGTGTCTGTTCATTTTTTCTCCCCCATTTTTTGATGGGATTAGATTTTTTTTTTTTTGGTTTTTGGGCCACACCCGGCGATGCTCAGGGGTTACTCCTGGCTGTCTGCTCAGAAATAGCCCCTGGCAGGCACGGGGGACCATATGGGACACCGGGATTCGAACCAACCACCTTTGGTCCTGGATCAGCTGCTTGCAAGGCCAACACTGCTGTGCTATCTCTCCGGGCCCAGATGTATTTTTCTTGTAAAGTTCTGTCAGTGCCCTGTATATCTTGGATATTAGCCCCTTATCTGATAGGTATTGGGTGAATAGTTTCTCCCACTCACTCGGTGTGTGACTCTTGTATCCTGGGCATTATTTCTTTTGAGGTGCAGAAGCTTCTCAGTTTAATGTCTTCCCATCTGTTGATCTCTGCTTCCACTTGTTTGGAAAGTGAAGTTTCCTCCTTGAAGATGCCTTAGTCTCAATGTCATGGAGTGTTTTACCGACGTGTTGTTCTATATACCTATGGTATCAGGTCTGATATCAAGGTCTTTAATCCATTTGGATTTTACCTTTGTACATGATGTTAACTGGGGGGTCTATGTTCGCTTTTTTGCAAGTGGCTAACCAGTTCTGCCAGCACCACTCGGTGAAGAGGTTTTCCCTGCTCCACTTAGGATTTCTTGTACCTTTGTCAAAACTCAGGTGATTGTATGTCTGGGGAACATTGTCTGAGAACTCAAGCCTATTCCACTGATCTGAGGATCTGTCTTTATTCCAATACCATGCTGTTTTGATAACTATTGCTTTGTAATACAGTTTAAAGTTGGGGAAGGTAATTCCTTCCATTTTCCTTTTCCCTATTAGTGCTTTAGCTATTCAAGTGTGTTTTTTGTTCCAGATGAATTTAATAAGTGTTTGATCCACTTCTTTGAAGAATATCATGGGTATTTTTAGAGGGATTGCATTAAATCTGTATAATGCTTTGGGGAGTATTGCCATTTTAATGATGTTAATCCTGCCAATCCATGAGCAGGGTATGTGTTTCCATTTCCATGTGTCCTTTCTTATTTCTTGGAGCAGGGCTTTATAGTTTTCTTTGTATAGGTCCTTCATGTCTTTGGTCAAGTTGACTCCAAGATATTTGAGTTTGTGTGGCACTAATGTGAATGGGACTGCCATCTTGAAGTCCATCTCTTCCCTATCATTATTGGTGTATGAAAAGTCCATTTCTATCTATTTTTCCAGCTTTCTGGCAGAAGGTTTCCCTGTGAATCTACTTTTACCTTTCCAAGTAGTGATTGCTTTTTCAGATTGGTTTAATTTAATTTTATTTCTTTGTTGTTACAGGCCAGGGTTCAATCTTTAGCACCCCATATTGCACCGAGGCCTTGCCAGTAGTGAACCCTGAGCAGAGACCTAGTAGTCAACACTGAGTATTACCATTTTTGGCCCCAAAACAAACAAAAAAATTGTTATCTCCAAATGTTATTGATCATATTTTTTAATTTTATAAAGAATTACATTTACATTAAACATTGTACGGCTAAATTTGAGGTAAGTAATTTATACTAAGCAGTGGAAAATTTTGACACTTTAAATATTAAAGGTTTAATCTTTTACTAGATTAAGAATAATTAATATCGGGGCCAGAGTTGTTGCTCAGGTGGTAGGGTGTTTGCCTTGTATGAGCTTACCTAGGACAGAGTGCAATTCAATTTTCTGGTGTTCCATATGGTCCCCCAAGTCAGGAGCGATTTCTGAGCACATTGTCAGGAATAACCCCTGAGCATCACCAGGTGTGGTCCAAAAATAAAACAACAACAAAAAGAATAATTATTGTCACTATCAGGTTTCAAAATAAGTCAGGATTATTTGTCAAAGTAGTTTAGAACTGTATACTTCAAAATAGTGATGTGTATTAAGACTAATACAGTCTTAATGGCTACTTAATTGGATATAATTAATATGAATACTATTTCATTAGCACACAATATATTGTGTTTAATAGCATACAATCTGCGGTTTAATTAGCACCAGGTAAAACAGCATCCAATATGTAATAGCATCTATTCTAGCTTTATTACTTTTAAAAATATATAAATTACTTATCTATGGACATGAATCACATTAAGAAAAATTAAAGACATTACTGTAATAAGGCCCAGAGACAATAGAGTGAAGGGCTGGAAGGGCTGGAAGGACTAGATCACAATCTGAAGCTCACCACAAAGAGTGGTGAACTCTGTTTAGGGTAATAACTACACTAACAGCTAACATGACAATGTTAAAGAATGAGAGAAGTAAAATGCCTGTCAGAAATACAGGTAGGGGTGGGGAGGAGGGGGCTTTGGTGGTGGAAATGTTGCACTGATGATAAGGGGTGTTCTGTTCATAACTGAAACATAACTACAAACATGCTTGTAATCATGGTGCTTAAATAAAGATTTATATTAAAAAACTTTATTTAAAAAATACATTTGTTTTCAGGTAAGTGGAAGCAAAATTATTAGATTAAAAAAGAAAAAGTAAAACAGTATAGCAACAAAAATTTTTGTGAAATTATTGTATCTTGCAATGAGGTCATTAATTAATTGTCAGAAGGTTTAGTAAGCTCTTGTTGCTAGTTGATCATTCTTTTACTTCTTCTGTTAGGTGGCTTCAGATATATTGGCATCTAAATTAGTGCGTTCCTATGGAAATAACAATATTTTCTGCTACTAGATTCCTGAAGTTTGAGAATGTGTGGAAAGGGTGCCCACACTCACTCCAAAAGTTTACTATTGATTGATTCAGCCCATATACTAGCATATCTGGAGTTTTAGTCAGATTGGTGTCTCTGAAGAAAGCTGTAAATGAGAGGTGAAACAGGACCATTGGTGAAGCAGCTAGTGTGATGAATGCGGCAGGCATTGCTTTGGCAGGTCAGGGATTTGGCCTGCCCTCTCCTACTGAGGTTGCCTGCTTTCAGCTGTGTGGCTGGAGTAGTCATAATTTTTTATGGTTTGGTTCCGTCTCTTTCCAGAACAAAATGAGTCTATGGAGATGGCCAAATGCAGACATTGTGACTGTTTACCAATTATTTTACTTTTTTGTCTAAGTAGTTGTTTTTAAGGTTACCTAATAATATTTTGTTGTTTTGTCTACCATATGCTCACTGACTTGAAAATTATTCCAGTGATTTCTTTTTAATACGGATAAAATATTTTTGAAACCATTAAAGTTCTTTTTTATAATTGCTTTATTTAAGCACTATATAGTTACAGATATGGTAACAGTTGCCTTTCAGTCACAAAAGTACACCATCCTTCACCAATGCAACTTTCATGCTACCAATGCCCCTAATTTCTCTCACTCCTCCATGCCAGCTTATCTCTGGAGCAGGAATTTTGCTTGTCTCTCTCATTCTCTCTCCTTTTTTGACACCGCAGTTTTCACTATTGTTAATGAGGGGGTGTCATGCATGTCACTTTATCCTTCTTCAGCACAAAGTTTTTATCCAGAGTGATCACTTCCAACTGTCATTATCATAGTGACCTTTCTCTATCTAATTGCACTCACCGTTCCTTGTGGCAAGTTTCTTTCCATGGACAGGTACTCCTGATCTTTGTCTCTGTTATTTCTGGATATTACTGAGATCCCATATGATCAGACAATACCACTCCTAGGGATATACCCTAGAAATAATAAAAAAAGAAACACAATAAAAAAATTCTCTCTGCTCTCCTATATTAATTGCAGCACTATTCCCATTAGCCAGAATCTTGAAACAAATGCAGCTGCCCAACAACAGATCGGTGACTCTTTAATTTAAAAAATCTCTTTCAAATCATTTGATTTACAAGTGTACTATTTACTCTTGTAGTTTATTTGAAGAATGGCAGGGCACTGATTCAGGTACATAAATATTAAAAATATTAAAGATAGTAATAAGCTGTATATCCAATTCACCTATGCTCTACATAACTAATTTCTGTGAAATTGCTCTTGTATTCATTATAAATTCATAAGATACTTATTTAAGGGAGTTTGGTTTGGGTGCAAAATGTTATTAGTAAACTATTTACAGAAAATGTTTTATTCTGAATATTTTTTCATTGTAGTTTTTCTATCACAAATAATCAAAATACCAAAAAAAGTTTGCTTTAGACTGTGAAAAATTTGTTTTATTATATACAATATGATATGTATATAATTGGCAACAGAATGGAAAAGAATCGATGCAGTTATGCTTGTTTATATTTTACATATAAATAGGCATGTTTCCAAATCTACACAACTTCTCATGGTATGCTATTTTAAAAACCATCCTATCTTCCTTTGAAATGTGAAGCTGGTACAATTTGGATGCCTTGTTTAAAATATGATACATAACTGAAAAATTTCAATGTCATTACAATTATCCATAGACAATATTTTCTACTTATTTAATGTACCCATTCCCTTAATAATCAGTGTGAATAATAATTAGACTTTGTCATATTGAATTTTTATGATTTACTGCCTTTTTTCTTCAAGTATAAGCTAGCTATTAGTGTCATAGAGAAATAAGTACTTGAGAATTAAAATCTATGCTAAGTCAATAACAAAAGGCATTAAAGACACAATGGTAAAATTTTCAAAAAGTCAAAACAGAAAAAACCATACCAATTTTCTCAGCTGATCCCCAAAAAGCAAATTTCAAGGCTTAAACTATTTCTCTTTTTTCATTATTATATGGTTGTAGTGGGGAATATTTTACTACATAATTAAGAGGATGGTTTTAATTAATGTTTGTTTTAGAAATATTAACTGCATATACAACGAAAAGGTGCCATAACTATAGTGAATTTTGGAGACAGAAATGGAGGTTCATAGCCAAATATTTTACAGCAATCTGATATGACCATTTCATCCTATTTGTGTTCAGACAAGAGTTGGTTCAAGAAATGAGAAGTTTCTGTTTCAACTCAGGTTTGGATGTAGCATATTAGGAGTGTTGTCATCTTTTAAAAAGAATTCTTAGCTGAAAAGTAGGTTTTTAAATTCTAACAGCTCTCAGGCAAATATGAATTTATTAATAAACCCATATCAACATTGGTATGAGACAAAGTATCAAGCAGTCATTTTTCAGATAAATAACTATCTTAGTAGTAGGACAACCACACTCTGTTTTCTGATTTTTAAAACTTTACTCATGCTCTCATTTCACTTGAGCTAGAAAACCTAAAGGTATAAATCTTTTATCTTTAATCCCCCAAGATATCCAGTCCCAATAAAATAATAACTCTGGGCTTCTGTTTCCTAAGGCTTTTGACAGATTTGCCCCCATAGATATGTCTGTCTAGCTCATTCCTTGGGCACTATTTTATTTTACAGAGTATAATCATGGCCCTGTTTGTTCTGCAGTAGAGATTTGACACTCTGTGGACCATGCCTGCTATTTATTTGTAACACAGTAAGATATATTGCCAGCCCATGAGTAAAAATTATTAGGTTAGTGCAGGATCTTATGTGTTTGTCAGTATTGGGAGAATACTGAATACTGAATAGAATATGAAAAATAAAAACTTTGCATCCCTTTTTACATTTATGTTTTGCCCACTAATGAGATTTTTTTAAATTATCTAATGATTTTAAGTATATAGAGGACTTTACTTTAGGTTGAAATGTTAATATTGTCACTTTTTTTTTTTTTTGGTTTTTCGGGCCACACCCGTTTGATGCTCAGGGGTTATTCCTGGCTATGCGCTCAGAAATTGCCACTTTTTTTTTTCGGGCCACACCCGTTTGATGCTCAGGGGTTATTCCTGGCTACGCGCTCAGAAATTGCCCCTGGCTTGCAGGGACCATATGGGACGCCGGAGGATCAAACCATGGTCCTTTCCTTGGCTAGCGCTTGCAAGGCAGATACCTTACCTCTAGTACCACCCCGCTGGCCCCGATATTGTCGCTTCTAATAAAGTCGACAGCTCTAGACTATTGAGAGATCTTCAATTAAACTAGGCTATGGCTTCATATTAGGAATGGCAAAGATGTCATCAATTTTGCAAGCATACAGAGTAATTCGCATCTTTTGATAATTTATTGTGGTCAAATGGAGAAACTATTTGGCAAGAGAACAGAATAAAAGGCCATATGAGAGTAAAGAAGAATCTACTTAGCAAGACAATAACATGAATGGTAGGGATATGGATACATGGTACTTGCTTTCCTTGTTTTAGGTCTAGGTTTGATTCCAAGCAAAAGCAACCACCCCACTACTTCAAAAATTACTTAGAAATCCCATACAATCTATAAAACAGTGGAATGAGGATGAATAGGATGAAATGAGGGAGTAATAAAGGAACTTGGGATGGTGGGTGGAGGGTTATTAACACTTGTAGTCGAAATTATAGAAAGCAAAAGAAATCATATGCAACTTGATGTAAATCACACTACCTCAAATAGTAAATGGTAAAAATTGTCCTCTTGCATACCCAACATAGGATGGTGGTATAAATTCTGCATAAATATATAGAAGGTACTCATTTAATAAAGCATAACAACATGTTCTATGTTTAGAAGGAATTTCATATTCACCAAAGAACTTAAGGTTTCTGACATTTAAAATAATTTCACAAAGGCACCATTATTTATAATACTATTAATGAACAGCTTTTGTACAACGTTCTCCCACCATACATACTCTCTGCCAGTGTCTGCCTCTCTTCACTGTAGTCTCATTGTTCCTCCCACATTATCTCCATTACCCCAGTCATGATAAATGGTTCTGTAGATTAGTTTTCATGTATTGTGGCTATTACCCTTTGTATTAGTCCCTTACTGTTTCTTTTTATTCCATATCTGAGAGAGATCATTCTGTATTTGTCCCTCTCCTAATAATTCAGCACGATTCTCTCCATACCCACCTACTAAAACTTATAATTCTTATCTAAGTTATTGTTTTATAATGTTTTGATTTTTCCCTTTCCTTCCTCACCCATATATATACACATATATATTTTTTAATTGGTATTAACTTCACCTGTCAATGGTCTACTAAGATATGACATAATCTCAGAAAAGATGCCTTCTGCTGAGTAAGTTAATAGATACTTCTCTGAGGATAAACAATGAATAATCAACAGGCACATGAAAATGCTCATCAGCATTTATTATAAGGGGAATTCAAATCAATATGACAATGAGATATCATCTTACATCATTGAGAGTACCACATATAAAACACAGAGAACAATCTGTATTGGTGGGGATGTTGTGAAAAAGGAATTCTCATCCAGTTCTGATGGGAATACTTTCTGGTTTAACCCCAATAGAAAACGTTTTGGGAGATTCTCAATAATTGTACTGACAAAAGATGCAGCAATCTGACTTTTGGGTACATATATTCAGGGCAGAAAAAAAATCATTCAAAAGGATGTGTGCACATTACTACTCATTGCAACAGAGTACAAGATTTAACATCAACTTAGTTGTCCAACAACAGATGAGTGGATCATGAAGAAAGATGTTGCATATAGACACAATGAATATTCCTCAGCTCTAAGGAGTCATGCAGTCATACAATTTGCTGCATCATGGACAGACTGGGTGATATCATGCTACATTAATTAAATCAGAAGAAGGATAAATGCAGGATAATATCAGTTATATGTGACATGCATATAAACATAAATACTGGATGAAGACATGTAATAGTTTAAAGGAGGGGAACCTATGTCACCTTCAGTCACACAGTCTAATTTGCCTATTTTTTTTTAGTTTATTCTTTTTATTTGTATTAAATCTTCAGGAGATAATTAGATGTTGTTGATGGTTGAATTTAAGTCATTCAATGCTTCAACACCCATCACTTTACCAGTGTTTATTTCCTGACATCAATGTCTTCAGTTTTTCTCATATTTTCTCTACCACAGTCTGCCAAAAAAGGCAGACACTATTCTCTTTCTGTTTCTTTCTCTCCCTTTTTATTTCTTTTGCACCATAGTTTGCAATACTGTTACTGAAAGGGCATCATGCATATCACTTTACCTCTTTTCAGCACCTAGTTCTTGTCTAGAGTGATAATTTCCATGAACTGTCAATGTCAGAGTTGCTCCTTCTCTGTCCTATCTTCACCATAGATCAGTCCTCTTGTCTCTTATTTCTTTGGCCTTAGGAATTACTTTTATACTATATTTTTGAATATCTCAGAAATGAGTGTGATCTCTGTGCAATTATATTTTTATATATATCGCATGAATGAAATTTTATGAGTTTGTCTTTTTTCCAAATGTCTTTGCTTCAAAACACTGTGCCATTTTTTGTGCTCAACCTCCATTATTGTTTGGTTGCTTTGTTGATTGATCATGTCTATGTTGTTGGAGAAGGTACATGTAATGCTGACACTTAAATTCATGGTCTCACAGATGCAAGTCATGAATTCCACTTCCTTTAATATACTTTCCTAGTTCCTGAGGGAGTATATAATTTTAAGAATTCATGTAATTTCATGTAGTGAAACATTTAAGTAAAAACATTATAATGGGCAATTATATTATTTGTTATTATCTCTAGTCAGCTTTCACAGTCAAACCCAGAATCATGAATCGATAATAGAGAAATCTACTTGCCAAAATTTGGCTGTGTTTTAGAATGAATTTCATATTTTCACTTCAAGATAATTTTTATTCGTCCATGGAGTCACTCTTGGGTGACTTGGCAGTATCTTGCCCCAATCGTGTACTTCTCAGTTTCTGTCATTTTTTTTTTTTTGGAGATATTTCCCAGAAAGATGTGAGAAATCTACAATGTCAGTGGTAAAACATTTTGCAGAAAGTTTAGTGTTTGTTTCTGACAGTTCAGAAATACTGGATAAATATAAGCAATTTTATTTCCTATACTAGAAAAAAATGTGGTATGATGCTAGGCTTATGGAATTTGTTCTTGCAGTATACTTAATATGCTTTCTAAACAGTACTCTCAACAGTCATGAGAGATGTATTTTTTCTCTTAAAATTTCCAAAATTTTTATGATTAAAGAAAGGAAAAGGATTATCCAAATTAACATTTATTTATTTCTCTTTAAAAATTATATTGGGGCCAAAGCAGTGGTCCAAGCAGTAAGGTGTTTGCCTTGTTGGCAAACTAGGATGAACCCCGGTTCAATTTCCCCAGTGTCCCATATGGTCCTCCAAGTCAGGAACGATTTCTGAGCACATAGCCAGGAGTAACCCCTGAGCGTCACTGGGTGTGGCCCAAAGAAACAAAAACAAAACCAAAAAAATTTATGTTAAGTGAGATCTCACAAGTCATAGTATTTTCTTTTAATGGGGATACAATTTTTGTTTAATATTCTTTTAGTTTTATGATGTAATTTTTGAAAACAACTATGGATTAATAATTTTATTAATCCAGAAGATTGTTATATGCTTAATAATATCTTTGTCTTATCAATGCTGTTAAGAGGTAGGTTGACAGGTTTGGTTTTTTTTTTCAGTATAACCAATGTGCTATTTTTCTAGATATGCTTACAATTTTCCTCTAATTAGTCATTATTTTCAGACTAACATAGTTTTAATGAGTGGTTTCTTTTCTTTTTTTCTTTTTTCTTCTACTTTTCTTTTTATTTGCTTTTGGTACTTAAATGTTTTATTGAAGTTATGCATTTCTTACAATCTGCATCATTTTTACTTTAATTTTTTTCTTAGTTCTCATTCAGCATAACAGAAGTTCACATTATCAACCACTTTTATTTATTTTTAATATAATTTTTATTTTGATCATAGTGGCTTACATATTGTTGACAATAATATTTTAGGTACATATTTACATAAAATCAGGGGGGATTCCCTCACAACCATCTACAGCACACACATTTTGTACTTCGCCTTACTTGGACAACCGCAATTTAATACTTTAATCTTAATCAATGAAAATAATCCTCTCCTTATTAACTCTATCAAATGTTTATTAATTGGAAGTATTTTCGCTGGGTTTATTATCTCACTAAACTTACTGCCAATAACGACACCACAAATAACCATACCAACATATGTAAAACTTACTGCCCTACTTGTTACTCTAACAGGCTTTATTCTAGCCCTAGAACTTAATACATCAACACAAGACCTAAAATTACCTCAAATTCAAAACTATTATAATTTTACAAATATGCTTGGCTATTTTCCTATCACAATTAACCGACTTATCCGGTCTACCAGCTTACTAATAAGTCAAAAACTAGCCTCAATAGTTCTAGACTTAACTTGAATTGAGATAACATTACCCAAACTTATCTCCAATATTCAAAAAAACCTACTCTACCACAGTTTCTAGTCAAAAAGGACTTATCAAATTTTACTTCCTATCTTTCATAATTACTCTTCTAATTAGCCTTATGATAGGTAATTTCTCTGCGTAATCTCTATTACTACAACAATCATCATAAAATGATGTACACACAGGTACAAAATTTGGGGGTGAGTGTTTAAGTTTCTTCAATTTCCTGGAAGAGCCTAAAATGAATTGATAGTACTTCTTGAAAAGTTTGAAAAAAATCATTAGTGGACCTATCTGGGTATGAATTTTTGTTTTGAGGAAGACATTTTTAAGACCATTTTAATTTCATCAATAGTGATAGATCTGTTTAGTTATGCTAGCTCATCCTTGTTTAACTGTAGTTTATAATAATCCAAGAATTTATCCATTTCTTCCATGTTCTCTTGTTTTGTGGCATAGAGATTCTTTTTTTTTTTTTTTTGGGTCACACCCGGCGGTGCTCAGGGGTTACTCCTGGCTGTCTGCTCAGAAATAGCTCCTGGCAGGCACAGGGGACCATATGGGACACCGGGATTCGAAACAACCACCTTTGGTCCTGGATCGGCTGCTTGCAAGGCAAATGCTGCTGTGCTATCTTTCCGGGCCCAGCATAGAGATTCTTAAAGTGGTTTCTGATTACCTGTAAAATGTCTGTCGTATCTGTAGTGATCTTCCCCTTTATTTCTAATCCAGTTTATTAAGTTTTTCTCTCTCCCTTTCTTTGTGTATTTTGCTAGTAGTTTATCAATCTTATTTATTTTTTCGAAGAACCAATGTTTGCTTTCATTGATCTTTTGGATATTTTTTTTTGTAATTCCACCTTATTAATATCTGCTTAAGATTGTTATTTCCTTCTGTCTACCTATTTTTAGTTCATCTTGTTGATCACTTTATAATTTTATAAGCTGTGTCATTAAGTTATTTATTTATTTAGGCCCCATATTCCTTCATGATGTGTGCTTGCAAAGCTATAAATTTTCCTATTAGTACCGCTTTTGCTGTGTCCCACAGATTCTGATAATTTGAGCTTCATTCGCATCTGTTTCCAGGAATATTTTGATTTCCTCTTTGATTTTATCTCTGACCCACTAGTTGTTTAGAAGTGAGCTCTTTAATATATAGGTATTAAAGTTTTTCCTCTGTGGCTCTTTGTGTCCTCTTGTGACAGGCCTGCTGTAAATCTTAAGGATGCTCCTTTGAATGTAATTTCCCTTTTTGATCTTGCTGCTTTCAGTATTCTATCTCTATATGTGGGGTTCATCCTTGTGAGTAGGATGTCTTTGTGCATTTTTTTTTTCAGATATCTTTAGCTGGTAGTCTTCAGGCCTGCAGAATTTAGTTTTATGCACTCTTTAGCTCTTGGAGTTTTCTGTAATGATGTCCTTGACTATTGATTCTTCATGGGGATTTCCTTTTCCTCAAATCTCTTGGACTCCAGTGATTCTTATGTTGTTTCTGTTGAGTTTATCAAAGACTTCTATTTTCTGTTCTATCTTCTATTGTCTTTTTTATGTAAAATCTTTATTTAAGCACTGTGATTGCAGGTATGATTATAGTTGGGTTTCAGTCATAAACAGAACACCCTCCATTCACCTGTGCAACATTACCACCTCCAGTGCCCACCCTCTCTCCTTCCCCATCCATACCTGTATTCAAGATAGGCATTCTACTTCTCTCATTCATTAAGATTGTCATGATAGTTGTTAGTGTACTTATTTCCCTAACTGCACTCACCACTATTGTCTGTTCACATTCTTTCAGTATTTTTTTCCTTTGTTTGATCATTTGTTTTAAGGTTCTTTTCCAATCTCTTCTGTTGTATAGAATTGTTATGTATCTCATCTTCCAGCTTACTGATTTTGTCCTCATTACTCTTTTGGAGACGCTTTCCATGAGGTTTTCATTTTTCCTACCAAGGTTTTCAGTCCTGTTATTTGTTTGGAGTTTTCTTATTTCTATCTTCATATCCTCTTGATTCTTATTTGTTGTTCATTCAGTTCATTCTATGCTTTCTTTGAGTTTTATGAGGATTTTCCACTTTGCTTCTCTATATTCCTTATCTGAGATTATAATTATGTGGCCAGCACTTTTTGAGTCATTAAACCTGCCATCTTCATTCTTTATGTATGGTGGAGGACTGAGTTGTTTTCCCATTGTCATGCTTGTCATGTGGTATTTTCTACGTGTTGTACTGGGATTCATTGACTAGGAGATATGTGCTGCATAAAGTAGAAGAAAGTGGCCAGCTCCTAAGTCTAGGGCAGGGCCAGCTCACCTTGTTGACGTGCCATCAGTGAGCTATTCTGGCAAGCTGGTTTCCGGTAACAGCAGTGAAGTATCAAGATGGCATTCACGTTGCAATGCACATATTTGGGATCATTATCTACCACTTCTTACATTCTCTGTTTCTCTTTTGCTTTTAAATTTTTGATATTATTTTCTAGTTTATATTAATTTTATCAAACTCTTCAGTTTTATTTATCAAAAATTATTTTTCAAGTTTTAAATGTCACTATGAACGCAAGTACATAATATAATACATATACAATGACTACACGATGCATATATGCAATATGTGTGTATTTTTTTAAAATATTATAGAACGATGATTATCAAGTTGTTTTAATATAGTCATTTTAGGCAATAAGTGTTATACCTAATAAACAATTTTGTTTGCTATTTTTTGAGGATACATCTCGTTATATTGAGGAACTACATTTTACTCTGTGTTTGGGTGGCTACTTGTGTTGTGGGTGAGCATGTGGTATTGGGGATAAACCTAGTGTTGTCTACATGTAAGGAATTGCCTTAATCTATGTTTTCTATTTTTCTAATAGTTAGGAGTATGTTAATTGACAAATATTGTGTTAATGCTCATGTGATATGTGCATGCACATACAAATATTAAATATTATTCTGTCTGCTTTGTTATTTCTATTAATTTTGATACATTCATAGTTTTTTGTTCATAAGTCTTCAGTATGAACAGGGCTAATTGGATGTTTTATTTTTTATACCAGATATCGATGGAGTCAACTGACATAGTGGAGGTGGTAGAGTAGTATTGACTTATTTTGGTTTTATTTTCCCTACAGTTTTGTTGTAGTTCTTTTTTGGGTCACATCCAGTAGCACTCAGAGGTTACTCTTGGCTTTGCTCTGTGTTCAGAAGTTACTCTTGCCAGGATCATTGGACCATATGGAATGCCAGAAATCAAACCCAGGACTGCTGTGGCATGACTTTTATAAATGGAAAAGTTTGCCTTTGATATGGTTATCTGTTGGAGTTATAAGAAAGAGTATGTTAATATACAGAAATTTTAAGTTTTCACCTTATTTATGGGGGGTGGTATACTTAACAAGGTTCAGGGTTTATTCCTAGCTCTGAGCTCAGGAGTCACTTCTCAAAGTTTTAGGGGAACCATAGGTAGGACAAGTTGACCTTATGCATGGCAAAAAAGAAATTTAGATCCTGTTCTAATTCTTCATTCCATGTAAACTCATTTTTAAGACCAGGCTCATAAAAGTGAGACAGCATCACCACCACTGACATTGCATTCGTTAAGCAATCAAAGCTTACAATAGAATCTAACTCTTGTTACTTCTTAGTAAGAGGGAAGTGAAAGAAAATTTTATGGCATATTTTAAATTTGCACATACACACTGACACTATTTATTCCAAACCTTTAATATCAAAAATTTAAAAGAAAGTTGATTTTTAAAAATTTTTGCTTTGGGGCCACACTGGCAATTCTAAGGGGATACTCCTGGTTTTGCACTCAGGAAATACTTCTGTCAGTAAATAGGGAACTACATGGGATGCCAGAGATCAAACCTTGGTTGGCCACATACAAGACAAATATCCTATCAACTATATTAATTGTTCTGATCCCAAAATGGTGTTTTATAAAACCTTAAATAAGCCATTAGACTTTATTAAAATGGTATTATTTTGTTTTATATATTGCCCCTAAAAGATCACTTGTACTCAGTACATAAATACTGATATACATAATTAATCATAGTTTGATTTTTTGTCACGGCTAAAAAACCCCTTTGTTTTGTTTTGTGTAATAGTTACTTTATTAACTTTACTAATAAGCTTGCTATAAAATATTTTGTTTTTATCTAATAAAGAATTTTTTGGCAGCCTTAAAATCTCAATGAATGAGTGCTGATTAGTTGTAAATACCTCAGCACCTACAATACAACATGAGCTTTCAAGAAGAAGATCCATTGTGGGATCAGTGGCAAAAGTGATAAGTATAATTTGACATTAAGTCTCATAAAATGTTTGAAGATTAGCCACCAGAACTATTTTATATCAGAGACTGCTATTGCATTTTTCAGAAGTACTATTTTCTTCTAGGTGGCCATTATAAAGTCTTGATAATGAATGGTTTTGTGTCCATGTGAAATTTTCCAATTTTATTTTAGTGTGACTCTTTCCATTGTACAGTCTCTTGGGTTGGGGGGTTCAAGTGGTAAATTTTATCTTGGGCTTCATGTTTTCACAAGATTTAAAGATGGCTTTGCAGTTGTCCTGCTGACAGGGCTTCACAGGCACAATTATAAAAAGGCAGTCAGTTGGCTACATGATCAGGGAAAGCAAAACAGGGCTTTGGTACAATTGAAAGCTGAGCATCCTGAAAAGAGCTCTGTAGAAATGACTCATAAATAGTTTCCAACAGGGCTCCAGTCAAATAATGACAAAAATCTTTTAAGTCCCAAATATGTGCAAATGAATCCCAATTTGGCTTTGAATTATGCTTTTCCTTTTATTTGATTCATTTTGAAAGTCAGCATAGTGTCATCATTGTTTCTTTCAGAAGTAGCAAATATATTTTAACGTGGACATATGGAATGATTGTGCTTCTGGTGAATGAATTAATCCCCCCAAAGCTTTAAACTTAAAAGTCAGGCTTTTGGCATATATTCAGCTAGACTCTGAGGCATCAGACTAAGTGGATCTTAATTTAAATGCATGGATATAAATCTAATAGAGAAGGCTATTTATGCATATTATAAATTATTGGTGAACAGTGCATGAAATACAGTCTGAATTGTTCATTGAAAACACACATTCAGGTATTCAGAATGAAGTACTATGACTTGTTATATATTAACTGCCCAAGTGTTTTTTATCCTTGGGAAAAGAAACACACATTTTCCATATGCTAATCTAGCCAGGTAGGAAATTATTTTGCAAATACTCTGACAGATGATGACTGTTTCCTGGTGTACAATGATACCACTGTTCAGATATTGTTCTGTTTGGGTTTTCTTTAGTCTTTTCTACACTAGTCTTATTACGTAGTGCCTTGCTAATCTAATATCTAACCTAAGATAAAACTCACCTCTCCCATTATTCACTTTCATACTTTAAGCTACAACATTCATAGACTAGTTCTGACAACTCTTTCTTTCCCTCCTTTCACCTATGCTTCCCAGATCCTTTTAACTTTGCCTCCTAAGTGTTTTAAACTAGGTCATTCAGTCTCAATTTCTTCTGCCACTGACCTAGTTCAGCCTGTTCTCATATTTTGCTTGGACCAGTGCAATAGTCTCATTGCATTTTTGCCTGGCTTCCAGATTATCCTTAACTTTTGCAGAATTTTTTCCAAAATAGTTAGGCTTTTACATTAAAATATTTTAATCTAATAATGCCATACCTTTTTCATAAAAAAGCACTGGAGTCACCTATTGTGTGCTAGAGAATAAGATTCAAGTTGCATAGCTTAGCTCCAATCTTTCCATTTAATAAATACATCATCCCACATATATTATTTGCAATTTTCAATGCATTTGTGATTTGGCTCACTTCTTTCTTCTGCTTGTCATTTTGTTTCATTTCTTCAGTATTTGGCACTGTTTTAGCAAACTTTAAAGCTTGAACTTTACTTTAATACATTTTTTATCCTTACATCTTTAAAAAAAATAAACAGGGGCCGGAGTAATGGCACAGAGCTAGGGTGTTTGCCTTGCATGAGGCTGACCTAGGACTGACCACAGTTTGATCCCCTGGTGTCCTATATGGTACCCCAAGTCAGGGGCGATTTCTAGGCATTTAGCCAGGAGTAGCCCATGAGTGTCACTGGGTGTGGCCCCCCAAAAAACCAAACCAACAAACAAAAAGACTTTGCACTCATCTTTTGTAATAGTCAAAACATTATATATCCAGATTCAATATGAATATTGTTTTCTAACACTATAATATGGAAATGTTCTACTTAATTATCACTGTGGATAAAAAAATTCTATTATTTAAATAATAGAAATACATTTTTCATAGTTTTTGTGACTGAGAAGTTTAAGATGCTAGAAAAGTAGATTTTTTTATTTGAGGGTCTCTTATCTTGTTTATTGTTAGTAAACATTTCACCTGTGCTTATGTAACCTGTTTAGATAGATAGATAAATAGGGAGACAGATCAGAGAGAGAGAGAGGAGAGAGAGAGAGAGAGAGAAAGAAAGAGAGAGAGAGAGAGAGAGAGAGAGAGAGAGAGAGAAGTGTGCTTCAGGACTGAGGCAATAGTCCAAAGGCCTCGATGAATGAATGCCTTGAATTCAGGAACCCATGTTTAGTTCACAGGACTGTATAATCCCACCAAAACTATGTCAGGAATAGCACTTAAGCAGTGCTGGTCATATAACCCCACTCCAAAAGTGAACAATAATGTATCATAATGATCATGATTTATGTACTGAGGTTATTTCTCAGTCTTCATCCATTTCCAAATAGCATCACATTAGACATGAACATATGGATTTTCAGAAAGCATAAACATTTAGTCTGAGCACACAACCACCTTAAACAACAGCTGAGGAATTTGAGACTCAACAAGTGCATTCGTGATGCCATAGTCTAACTATCTTGATGAATTGCTTTTGTAACTTTGATACTCTTATTTACCCATCTTTGTAAGAAAGACAACCAATACATTAAGATAATTGCTAGGGGCATAACTATAAGGTAAAATATAATAATATAAAATATTTTAATTGGGATATTTATTTGGGAATGCTCCAGGTTATTATTATATAATGGAAAGAGTTCGAATTGGACAAAGAAAGGAATTAAACTGTGAAACTTTTGTAGCAAAATCTTACCTCCTTAGAAGTAGCTTAAGCTAATGTGACTCAATAATCATTTCATCTTATTTATTTATTTCTTTTTTTTTCCTGTTTCCATCGCTTTCAGTCCACTAAAGAGAGGTTGTAAATTTGTGTAAGGGATAGCCTTCAAAAAGAAGACACATACCAGTCAATATTTATGACATCCTGTGAAGAATAAAGAGTTCAGTTCTGACAGAGGATCTGTGGGTCCCATTAACACCAATAATAACTACTATCTCTGTGGGTTTTTATTTCGTATTGCTCAATCTGCTTTTTTTATTTTCCAATACTAGTTGTATAAAGTTATTTGGTGAATGATGTTAGTGAACACTTTCATATTTTAATCTATTTACATCACTAATTTGGGTTTGAAGTTAATCATTATCTTTGGGTGACAATCCATAGTTGACACAGGAGTCCAAGAACAAGGATTTCTGACATTGTATTCTATGACTTTGTTGTTTAATACTACTATTTTATATATATAAATATATAAATATATATATATATAAACCACCATGTTTTGTTCACTTTAATTGTTCATTACTATTATTGTTGTATTGGATAATCTGTTTAATATTCATTATTTCTTCTTATATATAATACCATTTCTGACTTTAATGTTATTTTTCTTGAAATAGCTCCTTTCACAATTCTTTAAGGAAGACTGATGAAATGTAAAATTTTTTGCTTAGCTTTCTGAACTTCTTTGGTTTACTTCTCCCTTGAGTTATCATTGGGACATTATGGAATTCTAGAATAATAGTGATTTATTGCCATTACTATAGTATTATTTTATTTCTCCTGGTTTATTGAGAAGTCTTCAATGAGGATTATTTCTGATAGTTTATGAGGGAAAATACCTCATTTCTGAAGGGGGGATATTGATAATATAATATACTATTCACTAAAATGATTTATAGGGACAAAAATATGGAAATAAACTATGAAGAACTTAAAAAATTAATATTAACAATAAAACTGCATGATTTTAAAAATGTTTTCTGTTAGATGTCATTTACCCAGTGGTAATACAGACTAATTTTATAAAGAATTCTTTTGGGCGCTAGAGAGATAGTACAATATGTAAGGCACTAATTTGACAGTAACCTGCTTCAATTCCTAACACGTCAAATGATTCTCCTATTCCATCCACAGTAATTGCTGAGCACAGAAAATGAGTAAGCACTAGTATAGCCAGGTTGACCCATGAAAACAAAAATATAAAAAATTGTTTAATTTTTGTGAAGTGTAATAGCATTTTCTCCCTTCATTTTAGCGCTTCAGCCTTGAAGCAGGAAAAGTACTAGCAATTTATACTCAGAACAAAGGAGATTTTTTTTTGTTTTCATAAAAATTCAAAAGGAAATTTTAGTATAACACTTGAAATTTCCCATATTTAAAACAAGTTTAGTCTTAAAAAACAACGGATCACTTCATTTTAATTTATTTTATTATTACACCAAGTCTGGAAAATTTTCCTGAAAGAACTCTAATACCAGTATCTCATAATTTCTGTGAAGCAAAATGGGAGAAAGTATCCTCTCCAGTGCAATGGATGGACACAATGAGTAAGAGAAACAAGATTTGCCATATATTTTTAAATTATTTTTGGCACTACATATATAGCCTCTGCTGTAAATGCTATATATTGTATATACAATATATTGCATATATTGTTTGTTATGCTATACAATATGCCTTACATTTACATAATGTTATTATAAGAATTTGGGTTAATTTAGATAGACTAAAGAATTCTTATATATAAACTAACTTAGACAAGAGAAAATAAGAGTAATTCGTGTGAAAGTTAAGACACACCAATACTTAGACCACATGACAGTTACTATGGTTGGGTATCCTGCTGCTCTAGGATTCTGGATGACTGAAGAGAAATCTAAGAGGTATAAAAATATTTTTATGCTTTAGATAATGACATGTAACTTTTTTCAAAGTATAGAGGTTTGTTTAAAAATACTTCAAGAATCTTCATTTTCCAAATACAGTCTCAAAATTAGAAGCAATATTTTATTACCCTATATTATTGTTTTGCAAAAATAAATATATTAAGTTTCCTTTATTTATTAAACAGGAATTTAAAATTCATAAAATAGAAACTTAAAGTGTGGTCTGCTCTGTAATTAAGACATTAGAAAAATAATAAACTGGGACTTTATTACAAAAATTGCAATGTTAAGAACAAAAATGATCTATAAGTTTTCTTAAAAATTTAATAAATGTATTGAAGAAACCAAATACTGGATGACCTCACTTATCTATATTATGTGGAGAAAAAATACAAGGAAATAGACAGTATTAAATAGAACAAATGTTTGTCCTTTGACATTACAAGCAATGAAGAGAGCAGAGGAGGGGATAGATGTGGACTAGAAAGGAAGTAATGAGAGGGATGGAGATTGTAGGGCATATTGGTAGTAGTAAAAGTGCAGTAAACATGTGCATAAATCCATAAAATTTACATGCTGTAACTAATTACCTAAAATATAACCTAAACAATTTCATAAAGGTTAAGTAAATATCAATTATTATAATAAGGTATATATGTGTTGACTAAGAAAATCATCATCACAGATAAGCAACTCTTATTAATTCAGAAGGTAGAGTGAAAATAAGAAGTATCCTTTTTTACATATCCTTAGATATATTTTCATTATGAAATGGTTAGTCTTACCAAAAAAATCTGTATCTCTACACAGAATGTTTTTTTAAAGTTTAATTAAATAATTAATTAATTAATGTTTTGGTTTGGGAGCCACACCTGACAGGGCTCAAGGTCTACTTCCTGGCTCTGTGCTCAGGAATCATTCCTGCAGGCTCAGGGGACAATATGGGATGTTGGGTATTAAACCCAGGTTGGTCTTGTCCAAAGCAAATGCCCTACCAGCTATGCTACTGCTCCATGCCCACTAGGCAGAATTTTTAATCTATGCCAAAACCATTATTCTTTTCTAACCACTCTCAATTTGCCACACACACACACACACACACACACACACACACACACACACACACACACACGCGCCACTTTCATGTTTCATTTTACACTTGTGATCTTTAGAAAATTCTCTTGCTACTTGATTTACTACATTTTTACATAACTGCAGATTGTCTGAAAATTTGAGCGGAAACTCCAGATCAAATAGAAATTCAATTTAGTAACCAACACTCTGTATATTCTATGCCTACTTTTCTAATTTCATTGCCATTATTTATTTTTGTATTTTGTGTTTCTTTTTTTAATTTAAGTATTTTATTATCAAGGAGTCCTTCTCCTAGAAAAGCTAGCTATCTTCTACCTGTTCTCGTTACTATTGGCAGGACTCACAAGTATATAAATAGGTAAGTTTTTAATGCTTTGAAAGTATTCCATAAAGGTTGAGTGACTCAAGAAGCTGGAAAAGTGGTTATAGGAGTTTAACACTTATCTTGGTTCCTGGCACCATCAATCAATCAATCAATAAACTAGTTTAGCAAATCATTAAGAACTTAAAAAGTGAACAAAGATTAGAGTCAGGTTCTAGTAAATGATTTGTAGGAGTGGGAGTTGAGTTGGCCCAAATAAAATTTAAGATTCATATTTGGTTATTTCAAGTATCCCTTGATAACACTTCATGAATAATTGGAAATATATGCATTCTCTAATGGCTAAACTTCTCATTTCTTGTAACTCGGATTTCTTCTTAGATGTCATTATATTATATTAATTATAGTATGTTATATATTATATCATATTAGGTTTATTATATTCATTATATTAGAAAATCAGAAAAAATTCCACATTGCTTATTATTAAATTTAAATTACATGTTAGAATTTTTTCTACAGGCTTTTTACTTTCTTACTTGCATACTTTCAAGTACACAAGTAATATTATGTAGCATTGCTTTATCAGGTTATGCCCTTTTATGAAAAGATATCAACAAACTGCTTTTAAAATTTTCCCCTCACCCTGAGCATGCTCTAAGCATAGGTTTAGTGTGATAAACCTCATGTATTTATTATGTCATGTCTACTGACATTCAAGGAAAGCATTATACAGTCTCCTCAGGAATCCATGCCCTTTCACAATGTCTTCCTTGTTGCCAGGAGAGGTGGCTGGCAGCTGACACATAGCAGCACAGTCAGTATCTACAGATTCTAAATCTCTAACACTTTGAAATAACTTAATGCTAGACAATATTTTTATCATTGCCATAGAAATACCCTAGATTGGATAAATTATAATCATGATTTCTGGCAAATGATCCAAACCAGATTAAATGTTTTAAAATACTTCTCTCACCATGAAACATGTCTTCAATCATAAAAGAAAATAATTAAAGTACATCAGAGGCTAATGCAGATGGGACAAATTATACTGTTTTTAATGCACTTCTAACTTCTGTTCTGACTTGTATCAGGCTGATCTGCCAAGGAGTGACTTTTTTGCTTTCCCTTGTTTTGTTTTGTTTCCTTTACTTTTATTTACTTCTGTTCTCTTTCTATAGGCCAGTGCTTCTCAATTATTTTCTGTCATGCCCCCCATAGGAAGAAGAAAGCATTTTTACCACCCCTGCTCAACTGTAAATAGTATCTTTATTAAAAAAAAACTTTAACCTGCATAACAAAAATATATAAAATAATTTGAGCTAATTTTTTTTATCAGAGGTGATGTCTGGATTAATGGCTACAATGAGCACGTTTTGCAATGCATAGTTTTTTGAAGTGGGGTTTGAAGCAGGACACAGCAACTCTCAGCTCCAGAGACATACAGAGACATAAACACGGGGCTTAGCTTGTTATGACAGTGTTTGCTGAGGGAGCACCGCCCCCTTTACGAAGCCTCGCCCCCCTCCCCATGGGGCATACCCTATTTGAGAACCACTGCTATAGGCTATCTGAGGATATTCTAATTTTGGATTAACCAGAGTATCAGGTGGGAGAGAAAATGATATCTAGTCATTAGTCAGTCTGAGTTTGTATTGTGTAACTTGTGGTTATTGTCTAAATAAACAATACCAGTACACTGCTTTATTTTTTGTTTTGTTTTTGTTTTGTTTTTTTTTGGCCACACCCGTTTATGCTCAGGGGTTACTCCTGGCTATGTGCTCAGAAATTTCCCCTGGCTTGGGGGGGACCATATGGGACACGGGGGATCGAACCGCTGTCCTTCCTTGGCTTGCAAGGTAGACACCTTACCTCTAGCACCACCTCGCCAGCCCCTAGTACACTACTTTTAAAATGAGATGTTTTGGGGGTGATTGAGCAATAGTACAAAAGATAGGAATTTTACGTTGCATACAACTGACTTGATTTCTCACACCCCATCAAATAATCCCTTGAGCCCACCAAGGATGTCTTTGAATGCAGAGCCAGGTGTAATTCAAAAAGTACTACCAGGTGAGTACTACCAGGTGTAATCCAAAAAAAAACACCTGATACCTCTTCAGTAATATATTTTAAGCCACAGTGTCTAAATGGAAAAAAAGGAAGAGAAAGAGGAGGAGGAGGAGGAGGAGGAGGAGGAGGAGGAGGAGGAGAAGGAGAAGAAGAAGAAGAAGAAGAAGAAGAAGAAGAAGAAGAAGAAGAAGAAGAAGAAGAAGAAGAAGAAGAAGAAGAAGAAGAAGAAGAAGAAGAAGAAGAAGAAGAAGAAAGAGAGATGAAGAGAAAAGAAAAACATTTTCCATAGAGGCAGTCAGAGGGGAGAGACAAAGGGAGGATAGAAGGGAAACTGGGGGCACAAGTTTGGGAAATGTATGCTGATGATTAGGGCGGGTGATAGATATTGCATGACTGAGTCTCAATCAGGAACAACTTTGTAACTATGTATATTTCATGGTGATTCAATTAAATAATTTATTGAATTAATAAAAAATAAAAGCAAAATATTTCCCCCAAACAAAATGAGCTGTTTCTAAATATATGCTCCAGACTAAGCTATGAAATTCTTTAAGAGAATACTTACAAATAAACATTTATTTTACATTTTATTTCACAACACTCTACAAAACAAAATACTAAGTTGTATGTGTGAGTAGTAAAAATAATTATGTATGCTTTAGAGTTGCTGTGATAGTTCAAATGGTTAGAGTGCATATTTTGAATAAAGGAGCCCTGAGCTATCCAGCACTACATAGTCCCCCAAACAGGAGTGATTCCTGAGCACTGATCTGCTGTGATCACCAAGTACCATTGAGTGTGGCTCTCAATTCAGACAAAAATCTATATTTTCCATTTCAATATGAAGACTAGTACTACAGACTGAATTTTTGAAGTACACCATTTAGCTAATTTGTAAAGAATAGCCTCTAGTAAAATCATTTATACATATGTGTGTATATATATACATATATGTGTATGTATAATACATGTCTCTGTATATATACACCCAGTGATGTTCAGGACCTAGTCTTTGTTTTGTGCTCAGTATTACCCCTGGTAGTATTTGGGGAATAGTTTGATTTACTGGAAATTGAACTGGGTCAACTGCCTTCAAGGCAAACACCTTGGCCACTGTGATGTCTCTCACATGTAGTATTTTTGTATAAATTTATGTACAAAGCTTATATATTGTAATCTAATAACTTAATATTGTACCTTACTCTTTCACTAGTAAATAGGAAATCTTGGAGTTCTTAATATCGTCACACAAATACCTGTATTCTTTTGTTTAATACAACACTGAACTTTATTTAATGAAAATAAAAAATATTCTACTTAAAATTTCATATTGATATACATTTACACAGTTCTATATATCACAAAATGTTAAAATTATTAATGGATCAAGGTATGTCTATATAATAGATACCAACAATTTTCTCATTTATTTATTTATTTATTTATTTAGTTTGATTTTTGGACCACACCAGGGGTTACTCCTGGCAGTGCGCTCAGAAATTGCTCCTGGATTGGGGACCATATGGGACGCCAGGGGATAGAACCGCAGTCCAACCTAGGCTAGCACAGGCAAAGCAGACACCTTACTGCTTGCACCATCGCTCTGCCCTCACCACCTTTTTTTATTTTATTTTATTTTATTTTATTTTTTATTTTTGGGCAATACCCGGTGACACTCAGGAGTTACTCCTGGCTATGCACTCAGAAATTGCTCCTGGCTTGGGGTACCACATGTGGGATGCTGGGGATCAAACTGTGGTCCATCCTATAATTTTCTCTTTTAAACTAAAAAGTGTTCACCGCTTTTTAACATAATTTCCTTAATGTCTTCACCTATATTCCTATTCTAATGCATATATATACATACTTATGTGTATATATATGTATATATATTCAATGACTTCAAATTTTTAAGATCTGATATAGCTGTTTTATGATAAGAATAAGAGCTCAGTATGACTGGAAAACCTATGTCTTTAGCTAATAACACCACAGTGTGGTTTGAATGAATAGAAATTATAAATAATTAATGCAGTAATAATTGTCTATTACTATCAAAATGCTAAATAAATAAACTAATGTTATTCTGTAAAGTCCACGTTAAAAGAAATTTCTAAACAGTCTAAATCAAATCTAAAAGTCTAAGAAAAGATGACCCTTATAGTGAAGTTTTCCTAAGTGAATGGAGAAGAAATTGGGAAAAGAAATCATGAAGAATAAGAACTTTCATTTGATGAGGCCCAATAGTCTTGAGATGATACACATAGAATAAAGCAAACATAGCTTTAATTTGAAATTTCTCAGCATTGTTTAATAGGATAGATCCCTTAGAGTTGCATTGCACACACACACATATACACACACAGAAAATTATGTTTGTGCTTTGTAACATTCTGTTTATTTAATCCTTTCTGTTGCCAAATACAGAAAGTAGTTTGCTTAGCTAACTTATCCTGTACAAAAATGTAATTTTTGTAAAATAGTTCTATAAATAAAAATGGACAGAATTTAATAAAAATTTTAACTTTCTTTTATAGCAACATGTGTTACATTCTATTGTAATACAGGCTATTATAATACAGGCTATTATAATACATATTTTATGTATAGTGACCTTTTTGTCACTGGAGCTTGTGATTTTTATAAGCAATGTCAGAAAAACAATGAAGCACATACTTGGCTGTCAAGAGCATAAGGTCAGCCTGCAATAAAGAAAGAAATTATTCTAAAACATTTCAAAGGTTTTTATCCAAGTACACAATACTCCAAATATTTTCCATTAGAGTCTTTTGAGTTAGAGCAGAAGCAAGCTAATTTGTCTTAACCCAATTCCCTACCTGTTTGTGTACAGCTGAGAATAACTGTTCTTTAAATGGCTGTAAGGCAAAATAATTAAAGGATAATATTTTGTCCAATAATAACATTTTATTAAATTCAAATTACAGTGCAAATAAATAGGGGGTAGATTTTATTTATTGTAAAGGAAACATATAAAATAGAAAATTATGTATGGCAGAGAAGAGCAGATCTTGCCTCTCAGCAAGAGAAGTGTCAGAGGCCACAAGTAAGATCATAAACTATTGCAAAATTGACAAAGAAAGAGAAAATTAATAAACAAATTACATATAAATATGGAGATATTACTACAGACACTATAGACCACATTGTTGGTGCATGGAAGGCATGTCATTGCTGCCCAGGTGAACCAATAGAGCTCAAGGTATGGATCCAAAGGAGATGGATCCAAAGGACTGCGGCTGTACTCTCATCTTACTCTCTAAATCAATTAACCCCAGCACCAGATGTAGAAAACACCACACTACAACCATGGCAATCGGAAACAACACAGACCTCCACCATCTTTAGAGAATGAAGAACATAGCTCTTATGACCCATAAAGTACCAACTATGTTTTAGCCTCTCAGATAAGGACTTTAGAAAAAAAATATATAGAACATGTTCATAGAATTCAAAGAAAGCATAGAACAAACTGAACGTGCTACAAATAAGAATCAAAAGGAGGGGCTGAAGTGGTGGTGCAAAGCTATAAGGCGTCTGCTTTGCTGATGCTAGCTTAGGGCAGACCACGGTTCAATCCCCCCCAATGTCCCATTTGGTTCCCCAAGCTAGGAGCGTTCTGAGCTCATAGTCAGGAGTAACCCCTAAGCATCACCAGGTGTGATTTCCCCCCCCAAAAAAAAGAATCAAGAGAATATGAAATAGGGGGGGAAAGTCCAAATTGAAATAAAAGGACTGCAAAAATTGTTCGGCAAAACGAAAAGCTCACTGGAAATCCTCTTCAACAGAGAAATAGTGGCTGAAGACAGAATCAGTAAGCTGGAATATGAGATGCATAACAACTTTATACAAGAGAAGTTGAAAAAGAGTCTTAAAACAAATGATCAGATAATGGAAAAAGTCCTCAAAAATAAAAAGACAAAATAGAAGTCATTGATAAACTCAACAGAAACAACATAAGACACGTTGGAGCCCCCAGAGACCCAGGAAGAAACCATCCATGAAGTATGAACAATCAAGGACATCATTGCAGAGAAATTCCCAGAGCTAAAGAGAGCCTGCAACTGAATATTACATACCTGAAGAGTGCCAGCCAAAAGAGATCCAAAGAAAAGCACTCCAAGATACATACTAATCACAGTGACAAACCCCACAGTTAAGCATGGGATACTGAAAGCAACAAGATCAAAAGAGGATATTATATTTAAAGAAGCATCCTTAAGATTTACAGAGATATATCAATAAATCCTCAAGGTCTGAAGGCAGTGGTGGGAGATAGTCAGAAATCTTAACGAAATGAGTGCTTCACCTAGAAAACTTTACCCAGTCAGACTCACATTCAGGTTTGAAGGAAGCATACACAGCTTCATGAATAAACGACAGTTCAGAAACTTTATAGACTCAAAACTAGCCTAAAAGGGAAAACATAAAGGTCTACTTTAAGACAAGACAGACCAACAGGAACACCAAACTACTATTTACTACAAGTTGACACTAAATCCCATGACAATAATTTCTCTCAACGTCAATGGACTAAATATGCCAGTTAAAGACACAGAGTGGCAAAATGGATCAAAAAGTGAAACCAACATTCTGCTGTCAACAAGAAACAAATCTGAATAGTCAAAATTGTTCAAATCCAAACTCACAGTCAAAGGTTGGAGGACAATCATTCAGGCATACAAGTCCCTTAACAAAGATGGAGTAACCATACTAATAGCAGATGACACAAACTTTAGACGTAAAAAGTTATAAGGGGTCAGAGAAAGCACAGCAGTAGAGCATTTGCCTTGCATGCTGCTGACCTGAGACCTGTGTTTGGTTTCCTGGAATTATGGTCTACCAAGTCTGCCAGGAGTGATTTCTAAGTGCAGAACTAGGAGTAACCCCTGAATGCCACCAGGTGTGACACAAAAACAAAACAAAAATGTTATAAGGGACATATATAGACATTGCTTAATAATAAAAAGAAAAGTACAACAGGAAGAAATAACACTCTTAAACATATACACCAAATGGGGGAAAAACAAAATATTTTAAATCACTACTGACAAATATAAAGGAAGACATCAATAGTAACACAATAATAGTGGGAGATTTCAACACCTTCCCTGTTACCCCTTGATATTCTGAAACCTAACAAGAATATACAAGCTCTGAAAGAAAAAAGTTGAAGAAATTGGTCTAGTAGATATATTTAGGTCATTCTACTTCCAGAAAATTAGATACAAATTCTTCTCCAATGCAAATGGGGCATTCTCTGAATAGAACACATGCTACCCCATAAAACATTCCTCCATAAAATAAAGGGAATAGAAAATGTACAAACTAACTTCTCAGATCATAATGCACTGAAATAGAAGTAAATAACAAACAGACACAGAGGGAAAATTTTAACACCTGGAAATTAGTTAACTCACTACTGAACAACCAGTGGGTCAGAGATTTAATCAAAGAAGAAATCAAAATAATCCTGAAAACAAATGAGAATGAAGACACAATTATCAGAATTTGTGGGCAACAACTAAAGTGGTACTAAGAAGAAAATTTATAGTTTTGTAAGCACTCATCAGGAAGAAAGAAGGGGTCTACTAAAATAACTAAATGGCACATTTTATAAAATTGGTAAGTTATCGACAAAAAGGACAAAATACAGACAGACAGAAGAAAATAATAAAGCTTAGAGAAGAAATTAATGAAGTGGAATTCTATAAAACAATTAGAAAGATCAATGAAAGCAAAAGTTGGTTCTTAGAAAAAACAAGCAAGATCAATAAACTACTGGCAAAATTGACAAAGAAAGAAAATTAATAAACATATTACATATGAATATGGAGATATTACTACAGAAACTATAGAAAAATCAAAGGTTAATTAAAGTTTATTTGAAAAACTCTATGCTACAAAACAAGAGAAACTGGAAGTAAAGGATAAATGTTTGGGCTCTTATAACTTTCCTAGGTTGAACCATGATGTTATAGCATATTTGAATAGACTCATCACTATTGAGGAAATTTAAATGATTATCAAAAGTCTTCTTCAAACAAAAGCCCATGCCCAGATGAATTTCTCTAACGAATTCTTTCAAAAATTTCAAGAGGACCTACTGTCAATCCTTTTCAGAATCTTCCAGAAAATTGAAGAAACAGAAATACTTCCAAATATTTTTATGAAGCAAATATCACCCTGATAACAAAACCAGAAATGCAATAAAAAGAAAACTACAATTCAATATCTCTGATGAACTCAAATGCTAAAATAATCAAAAAATTCTATAAAATAGGATCTAATGCCTCATCAAAAAAGTCATACACCATAACCAAATAGGTTTCTTTCCAGAGATGAAAATATGTTTAAATGTACAAAAATCAATCAATATACACATCAACAAAATAAAAAATAAAAACCACATGATCCAATCAATAAATGCAAAGAAATCTTTTGATAAGGTTCAATATCCATTCATGATAAAAATTCTCAACATTATGAGAATTGAATGAACTTTTCTCAATATAGTCCAAGACATTTAACACAAAACCATGGTAAATATTATACTCAATGCAGAAAAATGAAAGCCTTTCTTCTAAGATCTGGCACAAACAAGGCTGCCTCTCTCACTACTCCTATTCAATATACTGGAAGTACTTGGATAGTGATTAAGCAAGAAAAAAATATCAAGGGCATCAAGATAGAAAAGATGTCAAGTTCTCTTTGTTTGAAGATGACATGATACTATATTTTGAAAATTCTAAAACACTACCAAAAAGCTCCTAGAAACAATAGATCCATATATCAAAACGGAAGGATACAAAATTTACATACTTCAAAGAAGTGGATCAAATGCTCCTGAAATTCATATGGAATGATAAATGTCCACAAATAGCTAACACAATTATTATGGAAAAAAATATAAGATGTATATAACTTTCCCCAACTTTAGTTTAGTTTTTTTGTTTGTTTGTTTTTGGGGTTTTTTTTTTTGGTCACACCCGGCAGCACTCAGGGGTGTCTCCTGGCTCTACACTCAGAAATCGCTCCTGACAGGCTTAGGGGACATATGGGATACCGGGATGCGAACCACTGTCCTTCTGCATGCAAGGCAAATGCCCTACTTCCATTCTATCTCTCTTGCCTCCACTTTCCCCAATTTTAAATTGTACTACAAAGAAATAGTAATTAAAAAATTACGGTATTGGAAAAAGACAGGTTAAACAGATTAATTAAATAGACTTGAGTATTTATAAAATGATTCCCAGACATATAACCAACTAATCATTGAGAAAGGGACAAAAATATGCAAAATAGAGCATTCTTCAAATGGTGTTGGGACAACTGGTCAGTCACATGCAAAAAGCTTAACTTAGACCTGACACCAGGTACGAAGTTCTGAATGGAACTCTCCTGTCTTTGTTCTACAGAAAGAAATCAGGCAAATGACAACTATTGATTGATTTGCTTAACGTTAATGCCACAATGAGTCCAATGGGAACCCTTCAACCTGACCTTCTATCTCCGGTAATGATCATGAAAAATTGACATCTGATAGTGATTGAAATCAGACTGTTTCGATAATATCCACACTTATCCAGATAAAAGTAAATAATTTGTGTTCTTCATTCCTTCTTTAAATCACAAGGCACTGACACACAGATATCAGTGGACTGTTTTACCTCAGGAATAACTAATTCACCAAATATGGGTCAGTATTTTGTTGATTTAATTTTATGTCTTTCCCATGCAAGATTTCCTAATACTTATACACTACATGGGCAATATTTTAATAGCTTGTTCAAATGAAAAGAACCTGTTCTGAGGATGTTATGACAAATTTGCCTGTAGCTGGAATACAGATAGCAACAAAAAAAATTTAGACGATTCCACTGTATGAATACTTGGGTTATATTCTTGAATGCATGGTGGTACATCCTCAAAAATTTCAATCTAACAAAAAAAATCTTTACTTTTTTAAATTTTTTTATTAAAATATTTGTAAGCACCATGATTACAAACATATTTGTAGTTGGGTTTCAGTTATAAGAAAGACTGCTTCCCCTTCACCAGTGCAACCTTCCCACCACCAATACCCTCCATCTCTCTCCTCCCCCACCCCCTGTCTGTCTTCGAGACAGGAATTCTATGTCTATCATTCACTACCATTATAGTGAGAGTTGTTAGTATAATTATTCTTTAATTGCACTTACCATTCTTTTTGGTAAGCTTCATAGCACAGACTGGTCCTTTCAACCCTCATCTCTATTGTCTCTGAGTATTATTCAGAAGTAATTTCTTTTTTGGGGGAACGGTCACACCTGGTGGTGGTCATGGGTTACTCCTGGCTCTAGCTCAGAAGTCGCTTCTGGCAGGCTTAGGGGACCATATGGAATGCCGGGAATCCAACTAGGGTCCATCAGGGGTTAGACACATGCAAGGCAAATGCCCTACCTGAAGAGAAAAATCTTTAAACATTCAATATTGTACTTTCAAAACTTGCTGGGTGATATTAATTGGGTTCATTTCTCTCTAGTATACCAAATTCAGAACTAACATGTTTTTACATTAGCATGTGATAATGCCTTGATTATCCCTAGACAACTTACTCCAGAAGCTCAGAAAAACTGTACTGTTTTTATGGAACACCTCTGGATGTCCTATCTCACTCACTTTTCTTCTGGAGAGAAGGTATGACTATTACTATTTGCAACACCAAAATTACCAACAGCTGCCATTATTCAATTATTAGGACCCCTGGAATAGTAATAGCTTCATAACAAACAACAACGTATAATCATGTTATACTTAGAACTAATAGCTAATTTAATTATTAAAGGGTGGTTGCAACTACACTATATTTGGGATATGATCCTGATATCGTAGTCCTGCCAATACCCAAAAATAAAATTGAATCTATACTACCACTCAGTAAAGTTCTGCAAAGAGCCTTGGTTGACTTCTCAGGGGAATTTTCTTCACACTACCCATCAGAAAATAATTGGGACATTTTTAGAAGAACAACTTTTATAATTTTTTCAATCATTTGTACCTTTCCTAATCCAAACATGTCTGTGTTTTATATCGATGGATCATCCTCAGGGAAAGTTGGAATCTTTGATCCTTCCCTAACCACAATAATATGCACTAATTACAGCTCTGCACAACAAATAAAACTTGCTGCCTTAATCTACCTCTTATCACATGTGTCATGTCACTATATATTGTGACTCTGCATATGTAATTGGCCTCTTTCCAGGTATTGTTACAGCACCTCTAAATGCTCTCAATCCTGTGGTACAACATTACTGCTACAACTACAAGCCATATTACAAAAGCGCTCAGAACCTGTTTACATCATGCACATAAAATCCCTTTCTGGTCTCTCTGGTCAAATGACTCTAGAAAATGAATTAGCTGATTGCCTGGCAATGCCAGTATTTACATCACTGGTGGAAAAACATAATGCTCTACATACAAATGCCTGTCGCTTCCATGTACAATATCAAATTCTACTAAGACAAGCCATTTTATTCTAAAGTCTATGAATAAACTAACTTTACTTCAATCAGCTTAGAAGCATTTACACATTTCTTTAAGCTTATTTATGAAATTAGATAATCGCTTGTTTTATTTTACTTTTTTGAATAAAAAAGATCCCAGTTGGCTGTTACTTATATTAGTTAGTGATAAAGAAAAATGTACATTTCAAAGTAGTTATAGGTTTAGAATTGAATTTTATAAAAGTTTAGTAATTTTCATTGTTGTAAATAGTTTGTTGTAAATATTTATGCTTTAATTTCTCTTTTTTAGATAGTTATCACACCCACATTCAACTTAGAATTAGGAATCTAATTATAGGTAAATAAGCTCTAGTTGATATCCTATATCTACGAAGCAAAGTTTATACTTTTCCCCTTCTCTTCCTTTGATAATGGAGTGTAAAGCCTCCCTGAAGTGAAAGACTAAAACTTAAAACGACCTGCAAAGGGATCCTGAAATGTGCTAGTTCTAGTTTCTCCTGAGCTGATATGATGACCATCAGTCATCAGCTGAAGCAATCAATTAACTATTGAAAACCAGCCATCCCCTAATTACTTGGGAGTATTTGAAGACATCATCAAACTACTGACTTTTGAATCTGACCTACCTGGAACTACCTGCCCTAAAAACTCTTAAGTAAAAAAAACAAAAGGGGATATCAAGTCCTACAGTCCAGCGTCAGCCAGCTATAAAATGGGTCGGCCCCTTTAAGTAAGACCCTAATTGTGATTGGCTGGCTTAGTCTATAAACCCCATTTCCTGCGGGGAAGACTGAGAGTGGAGAATTGTTGGCAGCTATAAGAGATAGTTGAAGAAGCAATAGGATTGAGCTTTTTTCTATCCTTGGTTATTGCTTTTCATCTCTATTTGGACATACATTTGACTACTTTAAGCTGTATTCTTTTACTTTATATCATATACCTGATCCTTTAACCTGGCCTTCAATCTGATTTTATCCTGGTCCCAAACCAAACTTTCTCTACTTTTTCCTCTCTCTCCGGGTCTAGGGATTTGTCATGGGCTCCTGAGCTTCTCTAATTAAAAAATAAAAGAGTGAGCTATTTGTCAGAATCTTGCTTGCAAGCACTTGTGGACACCAGCGCATGGGCCCATCTCTGGCAGCTAGGCTCTTACAGTCACAGATGGGAAATGGAGCAGTAGAAAATTATAATCATCTGGTTAGAGCCAAAGTGAACAAAAGCAGAGGAGAAAGTAGTTTGGGATTGTATTTAACCTTACTGATGCTAGCCAGTGGGATAAGCCCATGAAGAAGCTGGGAATGGAAAGGGAAAAAAAGGATGGGTCAAAATCTAGGTAACATGATACCAGTGCTAACAGAAGTACCAACGTCCATGTTTAAGAAAAGTGAGTAAGTTGTGATTCATGTGTTCATTTGGGGGAAAGGAAGAACATACCTCAGGGTACCCAGGGATTCTATGCTCAGGATTGACCCTGGTGATGCTCATGGTTCTTTATCCAGTGATCTGTGTGCAAAACAAACACCTTCAACCTTGTACTTAATCTCCCAGGCCCTATAAACTTCACACTTTTAAATCGTAGCTCTAGGCTTGAAAAACATGTTGCGTTCTTGTCCTTTCTGATTCAAGATATCCCACACCTGTAAAAATAAAAATGAGAGCTGTGGACTCTCCAGTCCCATCTCACTGAGTTTGGGGAGTAGATTTATTTTCAGGATAAGTCTAGAGTTAATGTATATTTCCTAGATATAATACTTAGCATTAAGTTTAATACTAGACCCTTATTTTATATATATGTATATTTTTTTTGTTTGTTTGTTTTTTGTTCACACTGGCAGCGCTCAGGGGTTACTCCTGGCTCCATGCTCAGAAATCACTCCTGGCAGGCTTGGGGGACCAAATGGAATGCTGGAATTCGAACCAATGACCTTCTGCATGAAAGGCAAATGCCTTACCTCCATGCTATCTCTCCAGCCCCTTGACCCTTATTTTTTAATGTATATGATTTCACTTTATACTTAAAGATAAAAATTTTAAATTCTATTCTATAAACAGTAAGGATTTAAGCAATACTAAAGAGAACCCTTTAGGACATGAATTTAATCTAACTTTTATTGAATGTCATCCAGATTTCTCTTTCTTCCAACATATCTTTTTATATGAAATCTTTTGATGCTGGAAATAAAATCTGATATTTTTCTTCCAATAATAAAATAATGGTGGGCCCGGAGAGATAGCACAGCGGTGTTTGCCTTGCAAGCAGCCGATCCAGGACCAAAGGTGGCTGGTTCGAATCCCCGTGTCCCATATGGTCCCCCGTACCAGCCAGGAGCTATTTCTGAGCAGACAGCCAGGAGTAACCCCTGAGCAACGCCGGGTGTGGCCCAAAAACAAACAAAAATAATAATAATAATGGTAAAAAAAAAATATAAAACTAACAAAACCAAAGTGTATTCGATGTTGATACAGGAAAACAATCTTAATTTTTTGTTTATTTGCATTCTGGATTTAGTGTACACACCCTTCAGTGCTCAGGGTTTACTCACTTATGGAGGGTCATAGGGACCATAGAGGTTACCAGGATCTAACCCCAGTCGCTGAGTTCAAGGCAAGTACCAGATCTGTTGTACTATCCATTTAGCCCCAATCTCAATAGTTTTGAAGTGTTTAAAACAGCCTTTATGTTATGAATTTCTCTTAAGCCATTTGACAATGTTTTTATTTTATTATTTGACAATATTTTTTAAATTGTAGTTTATTTGCCATCATATGGTTGGTTTGGCCCACCAGAGATGTTAAGGAGTAAAATATCCAATAAAATAATGAGAGATTGCTTTCCTTAGAAAGATACTCTTCATATGTATGATTTTCTTCAGCTATTTATCTTCTTCCCTACTGTGGTCATGAAGGTGCTAATATAACAAATCCTGTGTATGAAAATTATTGAGAAGTAGAAAGAGTCTTTAAAGGCAATTTGGTATTGCAAATCTTATTCAAATGAAATGAAATTTTCTTATAAAAGAGATTTTTCACTTGTTTTGTTTTTGGCCTATTTTCTGCTGTGTTTAGGCATTACTCATAGTTCTGTGCTCAATATTCACTCCTGGATGAGCCTAAGGAACTAAATAGGATGTTATGGGTAGCAGCAGTTGGGATGGACCTTCACAAGGCAAGTGCCCTACCTGCTGTATTTGCTCTTAATTTATACATGTAAATGTAATTGTAAAAACTTAGAATTAATTTTAAGATTTTTATTTATTTTTATAATACCATGATTTACAAGTTTTTCATAATACATAGTTTATCCTTTAAATATCCAGATGCTATTCCTGCCACCAACTAGTATGAACTCCCTTCACCAGTGTCCCCAACTCCAGATTGGAGTTGGAGTTTATAGCCTGCCTCCATGAAGTAAAATTTTGCTTCATATTTCTTGCTACAGCATAAAGGCACATGGAATTTTCAAAACTAAGAACATAGTAGGTCAATTTGAAATGTTGCTATATCTCTTCATGTTGTTAGTAACATCAGTGTCTAAGATTTAATGGACTGTGGCTAGTGCTATTGAGCCTTCTGCATAACTGTTCATTGAGGTCGGTAGATTACTATGTAACTTATTATTGTATTTTCTGTAATACGAATGGGCCAACACTATTATGAGACAATAGATATAGAGGTTCCGAATTTATATATTTGAAACAAATTTGGAGGCTTGAATGTTTAAGAATGTTAAGTTGTAGAGTTGGGAAGTTTCTGTATTAGGGTATAGGGTGTAGCTCTGGGATGCTGTGGTTCATGCAGAAGGGGAATCTGCCGAACCCCTTTCTGAAAAGGCCACAATGGTATCAGCCAGGATTGGACAGTGGAAAGTACCTGCGGATGCCATTGTTTTCATTTGGAGCTTGGTGGAATATCCAGGCTATTTTTCTGCTGGAAGATGGTGGTTGTGGTCAGAGGTTGCTGGGTTTTCTGGTGATGTGGTGAATACAAGGAAGGCTCAGCCCATTCCCATCGCACAAGGAAAGACCCAGAATTTTCAGCCTAGTAGTATCATTTCACCTCTGAAAAGTTAACTACTCATATTATTTGATTTCGGTAAGAAACTGAAATAAAAAAATTTAAATTAAATGTAGTTTGTGTGTTGAGTTATATTTTGCACCAACAATTCATTGAGTTTGATTTTCAGGTAACTAAAAACTCTGATACTAAGTGTTTTCATTTTTTACATTATGGAAGGAGTTTGAAGCTTTAATTTAAGTCATATATCTGTCATGTATGCATGATCTATGTCTACATGATGCAATAAAACCATTAGGAATGTGAAAAAAAATAAATCCCATGATTCAGAAGTTACTTTATGGAGTTCAACTTCTTTCATTTTAATTTACTTTCATTTTCCATTACTGAGTAATACCATTTAAACTCCCAATTTGTGTTTGCCTAATAGGGTTTTTTTTTAGTATGCTGTTGCATTATTTCTCATTTAAATATTTAAGCAAATAACTGAACTAATTTTATTTACACACTTTATATTTCAAATCAGGAATATAAATATTTTAATAAATAATTTCCTTTGAGTTTAAAGACTGAGTTACCTCCTTTCCAGTGTATCCTAAAACTCAGGATTTCTGTCCAACATTCTAATAAAATTTATCTGGTTTTTAACATGCCACAGTCATTTATGTGTGAGTCTTCTGCGTTTATGAATAGGGTCTTGTCTTATGAGGTGGGAAGTGAAAAGCTTACACTCTATTACTAATGAATGTCTGGCTATGCTTTATGAGACAAGTATTTCGGCAGATTGAAAAGCTGTTTTAAAAATATGAAGTTAAGAGGCTGGAGTGATGGCACAATGGTTGGGCATTTACCTTGCACGCAGCGACCCAGAATGGACTGCGGTTTGATCCCCAGGTGTCCCATATGGTCCCCCAAGCCAGGAGCATTTTTTTGAGTGCATAGTCAGGAGTAATCCTTGAGTGTCACCAGATGTGCCCCCTTCCAATAGAATTGAGTACAGAGAGTAGTGCACCTGCACTGTATTTGGTTGACCTAATTTGATCTCTGGTACATTTTATTGTTTCCCAAAACTGCCAGGAATAAGCCATGAGCACTACCAAATGTGGCTCCAATGCCAATATATACATGTATATATATATGTATATATATATACATATACATATATATATGTGTGTGTGTACATATGTATATATACACACATACATATTTAAAAGAGAAATCTGTTTTCCTTTATGAAAATTGATATCTCAATAATGGGAAAGGATAAAGTAATTTTATTTTCTTCTATTTTCCAAATTAAACTATTTTATTTCACTATTCTAAAAATATTATGCTATTCTAAATGCTTGGTTGGCTTATACACTACTTCTAAAATATATTAAAATTAACTTTTATGGAATTTATATAATAATAAAATTATTGTTAAAATGTTACTAAAGCCAAACAATCATTTGACTTTTAAAGCATTAGAAATAGTGTACTATTTTAAAAATTTAATATTCTAATCTAACAATATTACTAAATGATAATATGCTTTTTAAAACTTCAGATAAATTAAACATAACTAAAGTTTATAGCTTGTACGAAGAGTTTGCTGGAATTGTTGACTCCAAGTTTGTTATGTGACCCACAAAGGAATATATTTTAACTACTGAATCTAGAGACAAGAGAAAATTTGGGTGATTTCAGTAGGTGTGACCTAAAGTTATCAATACATTTATTTGTATAACCCTGTAATGCTAAGGGTTAACCCCTCGATTTGTACATAGGAATTTTTCCTGGCAGTGCTCAGGATAGCATATGGGATTCCAGGGACCGAAACCATTTGACCTTTTCAATCCTCTCTACTATCTCTTCAGTGTCAGTTATAAATACATTTTTATCTTTAAATGTTTCTTTTTGTTGTTTATTTTGTTTGTTTTGAATCTAAAATACACATTCTGGCAAATAAATGGTATTTGGTGGGTGGGTGTTATATGTCAAAACATTTCCATAAGATTATTATCATACTGATCCTACTATAATCAATTATCGTACCCACCCTAGGATGTGACCTGGTGATAGTATATTGGATTATTCCTTACTTGGTATTCTGCTCCCACCCTACGATGGTACCTAATTCTTGTGTCTAAAAGCAAGGGTGTGAGGAAGTACTCAACAATAGATGAATGGTTAAAGAAGTTGTGGTATATGTGAGACTATATAGCTGTGAGGAAAGATAAAATCTTGCAGTTTGAGCAATTTGAATGAAAATGAATGAAATATTGTCAAGTAAAATGAGTCAGAAAGGGAAATACAAATATCAGATAATCTCTCATAGACATAATACATAGGAAAAAACACGGGATTAAATGATTCCTTGTGGTGCTAGCCCTGAGATAAGGCCAATAGTAGTTAAAGGATGCTAAGCAAAGTGTACTTGAAATAACAGGATATTTCTTGGACCTTATCTGTGGGCATGATGTAGCAGCACTGCAAATATAAATAAGAATGATGGTGCAATAATTAAAAATAATAAAGGGGCATGGTTTTAGTACTTGGATAGGGTATTTGCTATGCATGTGGCCTCCCTGAGTTCAATCTCTGGCATACTAGAGTGTCTCTCTGAGCAGACTTAGGAGGAGGCTTTGCACACAGCTAGATGAGGCATATATATTTAAAAAAAGTAAAAGAGTAGAAATGAGAAGTTGTTATTTACATATTAGAAAGGTATCTAGAAAAGTTATATTTAATCAGCATATTTAAATAGGCAATGTTAAAATTAAATTTTATTTAATGTCATACATTAAAATAGAAATATACATCCTCACATTTTATTGTAGACTGAAATTAAAACATATACTTTTATGATTACTATTTGGTTTTATCTAAGTCTTTGTTACACAGACATATTGGAGAGATTTTGTAAAGCAGCAGCAACAAACATCTTGGTAAATTTATAAAAATTAAAAACTTACATGCCAATCCATTCAAGCATGAGTGTTCTGTAGTTTAGAACAGCAAGATGGTAATTAACTTTATAGCCTATTTTATTGCCTTTTGGAGACTAAACATCAAAGCACATAAATTTATCTCACAATAAAACTTGATATTATGATTTATATTATGCCAAACTGCATTATGCTCTATAACCGCTGTGTTGTGGACTAGTCAAATTATTTATATGTTCAATGTCAGTTTCCACATTTTTATTTCCTTGGCAGTATTTATTGAACAAGTTGCCTCAATAATATATAAAGCTTTAACGCACTGGTCCTGACCTTATACTATTTTGTTATTTCAGGAAATTTATTAAATAAATCCATTTTCCATTCTTAGTAACAAATTTGGAAGTTTGGAAGGAGGATAACTGAGGGAGAAAGGGAGAAAGAGAGAGAATAGGAGAGAAAAAATACGAAATAGAAGAGAAGGAACTAATGAATAAAAGATAGCAGAGTGAATGGAGACAGAAAGAAAACGAGAGACGGAGGGAAGCAGGAAGGGAGAGAGGGAGATTTGGAGAGAGTGTGTGTGAGAGAGAATCAAAGGTTTACATTTTCTTTTTTTTAATATTTATTGTGACTGAAGTACATTACACAGAATTATTTACAGTACATAGTGACAATGAATGAAAAGCATTCCAACCACCAATGTTGACCTCCCTCCACTCCTGTTCCCAGCATGTCTCCCATAACTCCCTCCTTTATCTCCCCAGAATACTAGTGTAACTGGTTTTGACTTTACAGCTTGTTGTAGATTGGGTATCTATTCTGTTGTCTTTGACTTTGGATTTGGTGTTTCAGTCTGGTCATTTTTTATTTACACTACATGTTCACATGACTGGTCCTGGTATCATCATTTTCATTTTCACTGAGGAATCTAAGGGCTAGTAAGGAGGTTAGGTACATACTTAGCCAGTGGCTGATTCCACTTTATTTACCAGCACTTTATTTACCCAACACCATCAAATATAGTCATGGAGGTCTCAATATCAGTAAGGTACCCTGGGTAATCCCAGTACCATAGTGCTTAACCAACAGAGTCCTCAGGCTCTTGTATTGAATCACTGGTGAAGCCAGCCAAGAATTTTTGGAAGAAGACTCTGAACCTCCTAGACCTCCCGATAATCACTTAGAACCCCTACCAATCAATCAATCAATCAATCAATCAATCAATTAATTTCTCACTGAATAAGTGAACATTCAAAGATAACATTATTGTCCAACTGCTCCATTGAGTGGCCAAAGTCTTCATGGATCATACAGCAGTTCCACTGGCTCAAGACAGAGAGCTCCTGTGGCCAAATTGCTCATAAAGAAGCTCACTTTCAGGATAACCATTCTTGTCCTCTCTGTTTCTCAGGGTGATCTAAGGAAGAAGAATTTTTCTAGGAGATTTTTCTTTATAAGATATAAGCAACAAATTATCCAAAGAGTATTTTGGATACTTCAAGTATTTTTATTATGTGGACTCTGTGCCATCAAAGTAGTTCTAACAAATGAGCTTCACTTCTAATTAGTGATATAAATTCCAATTTTAAATAATTAAGAGAGTTGAGTTGTCAAAAATAACTCACAATCCCAGGGTCAGAGAGATAAGCATGGAGGTGGGGCAATTACCTTGCATGCAGAAGGACCATGGTTTGAATCCCAGCGTCCCGTATAGTCCCCTGAGCCTGCCAGGATCAATTTCTGAGCATAGAGCCTGGAGTAACCCCTGAGCGCTGCCGGGTGTGACCCAAAAACCAAACCAAACCAAAACAAACAAACAAAAAAACAACTCACAATCCCACCAAAATATTCTAAGTAAAAGCAAATAAGATTTGCATAATATGTAGTTTTCCATAAAATGTCCTTAAACTTTTAAAAATATTTTTATCTAGGTCTGTATTATTAATTACTGACTTGGGCTTCTCCAGGTATCTGGTTATTCAGATTAGGAAACACTGCTTCCTCTTCAACTAACCTCTTATTTGAACTCTTATTCAGGCAATCAATTACATTAAATGTTAATAAAAAAATAGTGCTACATCTTTACTAATAAATCATCAGCCATCCATGCTTTTTGTTTCTAAGTTATATAAATAACAATTATAACACCAATAAATATTCAGGGAAAGAGCTACTAACAGAAAACTTTCACTCAATCTCTTTTATTCACTTTGTAATTTACTTCCTTAGATTCATATAGATTAAATTGATTGACATAAACTCATTTAATAAGCTTACAGTCAATAAGTTAATATAGTTAGAATTTATAAACAAATATTTTATTCTTTAAAATTTTTTTTACTACATACTAGAAAGTAAATAAAGAGTTACATCTCATTTGGTGTAGCTATGAAGTTCTGGTCTTATTTACATAGGAGGGGATAGAGCAATATTTTTTTTGCACTTTTTATTGTGAGTAGATTACATTACTTACCTTATCGAGCATCTCTCCAAGTTTTTGTTAATAAACTATTTTGATACTTCTATTAGTAATAGCTTTGTCATTTTAAATATTGAATTGGTTTTATTTGACCTATAGGTTGCATATAATATAGATTTTTGGTTTTATTTTGTTTGTTTGGGGCCACATCCAGCAGAACTTAGGGGTTACTCCTGGTTCTGCACTAAGAAATCTCTCCTAACAGGCTAGTGGACCATCTGAGATGCAGGAGATTTAACCCAAGTCAGTCATATGCTAGACAAATCACAATCTACCCAATATACTATTGATATGTTCCCTAGGTGTTATTTCTTGATGCCACTTTTTATTAATTTCATGATTTTATTTTATTTTTGTTTTGTTTTGGGGCCACACCCAGTGATACTCAGGGGTTACTCCTGGCTATATGATCAGAAATTGCTTTTGGCTTGGGGAACATATGATACGCCTGGGGATTGAACCATGCGTCAGTCCTAGGTCAGTCCTAGGCTAGCCAGGGCAAGGCAGACAATGCCTTACTGCTTGTGTTTTGGGCTATTGCTCCAGATTTCATGCTAATCAATATATTAATAATTTATGATAATTACATCTCATTGTGTTGCATATAAGAGAAAGCTAATAAATGCTTATGTTAAAATATAAATTAGCAGATTGATAATTGACTATTCTGTTGAATGCATAAATATGAAAGGGGAAAAAACACATGAAAGTTGTCATCAGAAATGTGGAAAGTATTCATCCTGATTTACTGAAATTAATTCCCCTAGAGTTCAAAGCATTTATTCTATGATTTCTTGTTTGTGGAGATAGATAATTGGATAGTACCATCACTGACCCATGATGATATCATTCTCATCATGGTAATATTAACAAATTAATATACAGAATCCCGGAGCCATATTCTTTTTAATATGACTGCAAGGAGACCAAGAAGATATACAGTTACAGTTTATTCAGGTTTATTTGATTCATACAACTGTAAAATGTGAACTGCTGAAATCCACATAACATTTGGTGAGCTGCATAAAAACAAGTTACTATGTAAAGATTATGAACATAACTATGGAAAAGATTGTTCAATTTTAATAACTGAAAATAAAGGTTGATGAATCACTGCTATTTCCAACTATTTAATAAGTTGAGTTCATTCTCCTCCATGGTAGGAGTAGAAAATCTGGATTACTTGGCATTTATTGGATAAACAGCATTTCATTCTTAACAAACATTGACATTAATTAAGTCTTCCAACATCTGGGATGTAGGTAAGTGTTCTGCTAATTTTGCAGAGGAGGAAATGAAATTTCAGAAGTCTGGCCAATTGCCAAGGTCACTGAACAAGTTAGTGTCAGGCTGGGAGTACTATGTAGGAATTTTTGGCTGTGAATCTTCTGCTCAGCTAAACTAAGCTCATAAGGGAAAAGCATATTGAGGCTATATTCCTGTTTGCATGTTTCCTCTCAAGCTTGGAAAGCCCAGTAGTCTCAGGAGGATTCCACTCTTCAATCTCAGTTTTATGAGTGAGTGCATCATGGTAAGAATCTCTCCACCTTCTAGAATTCTCCATGTCATAGAAATTAGAAAGTTAAAAATTATTTTTTATTCTCATTCTTTATTCTCCTTCAATTTTGGCATGCTGGTTTTTTCCCCTTAAAAACTTGTTCAGCTTTGGGGACCCAACCCTTTCTAGCAAGTTATTGTAATTATAAAAACAATTAACTAAGCAAAAATTGTCAGCATATTTTTTTCTGAATGCCATCTTCTAGTATGCACTATTTGATAATATTTACATATTGTATAAATAAAATTACAAGAAAAATATTTGCCCAGCTTTGAAAGAACAATTTCTTACAACTTACAATATAGCATCTGATCTATACAATAGTAACTGAGATAAGTAAATGCAAACTAGATTAAGCCTTACCTTTTTCAAACCAATTTTTCTTTTAAATTCATTCAATTTATTGTTAGCAAAAGGAGATTGTCATAGTGGTGGCGAACACGCGGCTCCCGGCCAAAATGAATGCGGCTCTTTGCCTCTTCTCATTATTTTGTATACTGTGGCTCTTTGCCAAGTTTGGATTTTGTTCTGCTGCTTCTGAGGAGGGACCTCTGCTAAGAGATCTCCGAGCACGTAGTTGCCCCCCTCGCCCCCCAGGCTGCATCATCCCATCCCTTGGAAACAACTGCAGGGGCCAGCGAGCGGGGTGTGGCACATGCTGAGTCACATCTTGCCGTTAGTTCTTAGTGTGGAGTACGCAGTATACCCTCACCATCACTGCAGGATTTTGACCCTCACTCAAAATGGCAAAATGCAATATGTGGTTAATAGATTATTGTTAAAATTAGATGCTTTTGTGTGAGTGTTTGTCTGTTTTGGCAGGTCACTGCGTGGTGTGGCTCTCTGACTCTCACAGTTTAAAATTTTGGCTTTTTGTGTCGAACTTGTTCGCCACCCCTGTCATAATTAGTTTATACTCATATTGAGCCTAGACTCCAGTGTTAGGTGACATACAGGGGTTCCAAATCTAAATCTACAACGAACAGGAGGACCCTAATTAAACTTTTTATAGTACTTATGTCCATTTTTTTTCAACATGGGATATGCATAGCATCTATTTTTATGGATTACCATAAAATTTACATGAACTAGACTCTGAAACATCTATATTTCACAAATGTCACACTTTGATAAAGACCCCTGGCACACAGATATACAAATAAAATCTCAGTTAATTATTAATATTTTTGGGAGGCAATTGTTAATTTTTGTTCCTGAAATTCGTCTTAGAAAAATGTTTTATGAAATATAGAACACAGTAAGTGCTAAAGAGGAAAAGAATTCTCAGTGTAGAGTCAGAGAAAGAAAAAGAGATAGCTATAGAGAAATGCAGGTTGGCAGAAGGCCAGGTTTCCATTTGTAACTTATTTCTGTAACATTTCCATAAACTTCCCTTGAGTACAATGAAAAAATTGTGTAAAATGATACTCCCAGCTTTGAATGAGCCCACAGCACAAGGGAATTCTCACAGCAAAATTGAAGAGGCTGGATAAGAATGTTTAGCTACTTTTTCGTCATCAGAATGAATACATAAAAATGTGGGCATATCATTTTTAACATAATTTAAAATTATTCTCAGACAGTAGCCGATTTTGATAGACGTTTTCTGGCAAGTGTTAAGAATTGCTGCACATTACATTCTATTTGATTCATGAAAGCCCGTTTTGTATTTATTTATTTTTTTTTTGCAAAAGGAGCACCATTTATCTTATTATTTTTGAGATAAGGTAGTTCACTACAGGTTCTTTTTGAAAATAAAAACATGTTTGTAGGATGCATGATTTAAAGTAACTACTAGATGCCCAAATCAGGATTTGAGGCAAAAATTTTACTTTTTGATTTTCTAAGTTACAGTAAGCATAATAATTAAAATATATTTAAAATATTATATTGCTATTCAAATTTAGAATTTGAAACAAAGGTATGGTGGGAATATAAGTTGAAATATGAGGACACTTATATAATGATATATTGTAAAGGGAGAAAAAAATAATTGAAAAATGGAAAAATTCATACCATATATTTAAATTTATAAAGTTGTGCCTGAACTTTACAGAAATTTCTAACTCTAGACTTATTTTTTTTTGTGATTATGTGTTCATATCTAAATGCACAGGGCTAGGAAGCTCTGTGCTCAGTGCTTGTTCCTGGAAGTACTTGACGAACTGGTGCTAGAATATGGTGCTGGTAATTGAACTTAGTTTGTACAAATCAAGCATCCTACCTGTTGGACTGTGACTGTTCCTTTTATTTGATTTTTAATTTCACAAACATATACATTTGTGCCCCCTTCAATTTTTACATCTGTTCAGAATGATTGTAAAAGACACATTTTTGTGAGCTCGACACAGAATGTTTTTTGAAAAATAAAGTCATTATGTAACAAACTAATATTAAATTTCACAGTATGACACAGAATTTTATTTAACTGTTTTGTGTGTCACCAATACACTCTCCTATACATACACGAATTTGAAAATTATTGATCCTTGATCAGCATTCATTTAAGGGTGGTAAATTTTGCAACACAATCAGACATGAACACTTAAATAATGAATTATAAACATATTGACTCATCTAAGCGTATCATCTTTGGAGTTTTTCTGATCAAACTTTACCTTCCAGGTGGAAAATCCCACTTAGAGAAGTTCTGATAAGTGGATCTATTTTTAAAAAGCTGCTCATTTTCAAGTTGATCAGAAAAAGTATATTCTATTCAACTGTATACAATTGGGGTAATCAAATGTTTTAGTATTTTTTAACATCATTCAATTTTTTATAGTTTTTAAGTAATGTTGAATAAATGTAATTGAATATAAGGCCAGAGTGAAATATATTCTTCATGGAATTCAACAAAGAAGAATTGTTCTATGTATCACATAGTTGTTATAATGATCCTGACTAAAAAAATAAGATTATATGCTTCCACTAACATCATTCAACCTTCTTTCAATCATTACTTTAAATCAGTTAAGAATATCTAAAATATATACTCTAGTTTTGGTGTCTGACTTAGTTTGTTTTCATAAAGACACTGAAGTAGAATTGAGTCTCTTCTGAACTGTCTTAGTTTTTAGGTATATGTAGTATTAAAAATACTTATTTTGGTTTTTGAACCACACCTGGTGGTGCATAGGAATTAGGAATCACTCCTAGTGGGGTTTTGGTTCTGTGGATGAAATTTTGGTCAGTGATGCTCAAAGCAAGCTTCCTACAGATTATTTGCCTCTGATTTTCTTAATCATAATGTGCTTTAACAAAAATTCTGCTGAATTCTAAGGGGCCATATATTATGTAATAAGTTCCTAGAATGTATGTGACTTATAAAAGTTGTTGAATAAATATAAATAGATTAAATAGCAATATGAATTATTAACTCATGGAAATATGGACATTAAGAAAACATTTGGGACAAAAAATGGCAGCAACATACTGCATAACATATTCTTATCAGAAAATAAAGCTTGACATGAGTCTGAGGTAACATAAACAGGTGCAAAATTAATTCCTAAAAATATGACTACTTAGAGAAGTTTTGTTTCAAATTAAATGAGATTTCTCCCAAATTTGAGACTAAGAATAATTTCTCCAATGACTCTTGGAAGAAATAAATGATAACAAAAACCCTAGAGGTGGGCTTAACGAGAAAGTTATGAGTATAATTTTAATATTTGTAACATTTATTTATGATCTTTGCTCATTGAGCCAAAAATATCCTCCTGTGGTATTAATTATATTGTAGGATGTATTTTGTTATGATCATAGTAGTAAGCAAATATTATTGAGTTGACTTATAACTTTAATAATCTTTTTTTGGGGGGGCTTGGAATTTGCATTCAGTGATGCTTAGGGCTTACTATTGGCTCTGTGTTCAGGTGTCATTCTTGATGGGAGTCAGGGGACCATACGTGGTGACAACAAATGAACCTGAGTTCGTCAAATATCAAGTAAGTGCTCTACCCAATAAACTGTCGTTTTGGTCTTCATTTGTAACTTTAAATGATCCTCACAATATCAATGCAGTACATATGGTATATTCATGAGAAGTTTTTTTATAAGGGGAAACCAATTTTTACTATGCAGGCATCTTCTCTCCCACATCTCTTTTAACGTGAAATCAAAGTAGGGGTATACTATTATGCTCATAAGGCATGACCAAGAGACTGCTAGAGGAATGCATGCCAATTCAAGAAATCTTTAGCGTAAGTCTCCTTGTTAACATTGTTCTTTCACACTGTAGTGGGAGCCAAGAGATGATGAGCAGAGTTGTGGACAAAGGAAAGTGTAATATGCCTGTACAATAAAGCACTCTGCTCTTTGAATTTATCCTATATCTGAACACATTAGAATAAGCACGTGATTAATAAGTAGAATAAGCCTTTAAAAAACACATAGAATCACATTTGACATGTAAAATAACTTTCTTGATTCTTTAACAACTAAGATCTAAGATAGTTTGTTTTTGTGTTGTGGTTTTTTTCCCAGTTTTTTATCATCATAATCTTAAATTATTTGCTGTTTAAAAATGTATATTATTGTGAGATCAGATAAAGTAAGTTTATCATTTTTCTATTTTCCTTAAGTTGATTAGTCAAAAACTAATAGAAAATTTATGAAGAACTACATAAGAATTTCTGAATATTAAAATCAAACAAGTGCCAGAAACTTAGCATAATGGACTGAGCTAATGCTTCACACGTGGGACTTTCTGCTTCAATCTCAAGCATATATAATTTCCTGAACACTGCCATGAGTAATGCCCAAGCAAAGAGCTGAAAGTAGATCTTGGACACCATCAGGTGAACTGCCCCCACCCAAGAAAACCCAAATTAAATTTAAAACAAAGCAAAACACATACACATAATAATGAGACTGTCATGAACATCTGTTATCTTATATTTTGAATGTTTCTTAAATAAAATTCTTTAGCTTAATATTTTCTTAATGCTCATGTACAACCACCTATTACATACTGTGAGGCAGAGGCCTTTAAAATAGTTCCCATTTGTATCTTTTTTTTTTTTTTTTTGGTTTTTAGGCCACACACCGTGACACTCAGAGATCACTCCTGGCTATGCGCTTAGAAATAGCTCCTGGCTTGGGAGACCATATGGGACGCCAGGGGATAGAACCACGGTTCGTCCTAGGTCAGAAGTGTGCAAGGCAACCTCCTTATCGTTGTGCCACCACTCCGGCCGCCATATTGTATCTTAATTATTTTCCATTGGTCTTGTTTTCCCATTGCCTTTCATCTGGCTTTCCCCCCATCCCCTTTTTCTAGAACCAAGGTCAATTTTATTGATTTTAGAAGAGGGTAATCAGGTCATCCCATTTGAGCCCATTGCCATCTGGGAGCTGCGTGCCTCTGTTAGGCTGGGGGACCCTTCTCTTCAAGTGTTCTGTCCCATATTACCTGGGCAAGCTTTTCAAATGTAATCTACAAACCTATCTGGCTGCTGATGTAGGCACATGAGTGTCTGTGTACGCTATATCATTGTCAGTCTTTTCTGTTCATAATAGATACAATGCCTATGTAGTATAGTGTCTTCCTCTCTATCATAGATAACCCTTCTTCTTCTTACTTATTTATTTTTGCTTAACACTTACAAACCCTCTTCGAGCCCTTCATGTTATTTATCCATATTTAACCTATTTTTTACCCTGTCCTTAACTCCTCAAGTAGCAGTACAGTCTCCCCAGCCCAGCCTGATGCCAACCTGTTCCCAAAGTGAAGACATATTCTCAGTTTGAGAAGAAACTGACAGTCTGCATCAACTGATTTTCTCTTGGTAACCCCTCTGCCTTCACACACCTGGTAACTGGGAATATGATCAATATTATTGTTTTATAATACAAAGAAAATGCACTAAGGAAACTGGAATTAAAGAGAAACTTAGAGGTATCTGAAGTACTAAAGAGATGTTAAAATTCTAAACATATAAATAGATAATAAGAACATTTCAGAACAGGTCAATAAAAGGGAAGAGATTGGGAAATGTAGTTGGGGAAGAGGTCTCATCAGCAGTCATTTGGGGAAACTAGATATAGGTTTATTCCAAATATACAGATAAGTTATAGATAATTTACATGAACAATCTTATTGAACATGTCTAATTTAGAGGGCAGAAAGACTACAGATTGGTATTAGAATAAGGCTTACTTGGAGAAGGATGAACCTATGAAGGGGGGTAGCTAGGGAAGTTCACAAAAGAAAACAGGAAAGTTAAGTAAAAACTGATTAATTTTGCTAATTACCCAGGCAGATGCCAATAACAACTACTAGTTTATGAATTGCAGCAAAGGGTTTTATTAATATCCTTGTATATCTTTTTCTCTTTAGTTTAAAAGGAATGGCAACACAGTTTCAGAATTAGGTTTTACATTGGTCATTGCAGAGAGGAAGGAAGAAAAGTAGGGGATCTGAGAATGACAGATTTGAAAGATTCTGTTTCTGTCTGCCCCAGTGAATTTAAAAAATACTCAATTTAATGTATAATGTGATCCTTTGTGGAGAATACTTTTATTTGTATTTTATTATTCTTCAGATAGTAACAGTTATTCAATATGTTAAACATTTATTTAGTATATTTAAAAATAACTTCTCTTAATTTTTGATGAGTTTGAACTTGTTCCCACTGTCATTGCTTTCGCATTTTTTTTTCATTTTCCATGGCTGAGCACATTGAATTTAAATAAATGATGAGGAATATTTGTGAAAGTGAGAATTGTATTGCTTTGGCCAGGTTTCTGTAGTTTACAAATGGGAAGTAGCCCTGTACTCACTCAGAATCCCTTTTATTGCTTGAGATGAAGTATATAAAAAGTGCCATCAATTTTATTCCTTTTATTCTAATATTCTAATATTCTTTTATTCTAATAATGAGTGAAAATAACCATGGAGAGCCTTGATAGAACAGTCTGTTTCAAGCTTAGGAGAGAATACTTTGGAGTACAAAGTTAACCCTGTGGACATTTGAATCATCCACAAAAATTTGTGCATTTGCCGGTTTAAATATAGAAGGGCAATTTCCATCACTAGGTTTCTAGATACTAATTTGGGTAAAATAAGAACATCTTCATATAATTTTCTGTAAGGTGAAACTTAGATATTAACTATTTAAGTGAATTTCACATTTCTATTTGTTTTAGAAGGGATTTTACTATTTTAAAATAAATTTTGGTATATTACTGATACTTTCCCATAATAAAAAGATTAGATTTTAATAAAATTTAAGATTCAAAGTATTTGAAGCAGAAGATACAGCAGACGTTGTTTTATGGTTCTATATTTTTATTTATTTTTAGCTGAGTACTTTATCTTTTGATCAAAAACACTAACTTTATCAAAGAAAAATATATTATGCAAACATGAACTTTATGAATGACTTTAGGAAACTTTTTAGAAAAAGTTACTAAAATCTTCTCTAACTGCAAGAACATGAATATTGTTATATGAACTTGAAGCAACTGCTTGTTCCATTTTAAAAATAATTTAATATTTTTACTCTGCTAGTTCACTTGACTGCTATAACCATGTAATGTTTGGAACTGGTCTGATGCAAAAGAAAAATAGCATTGTAGGGGACAGGTATAAATTTTTTGTTGAAACTAAAATTTAGTATACCAATTATATGTAAACTAAAATATATATATGCTAGTTTATTCAACTATACATTTTAAAGAGAATAATTGGGAAAATGTCTCAGTTCTCTTCACTTAGCTATGGCTTATATATAATTTTCAGATATCTGAACTACTGAATACTTAATTTCATGATGAAGAGGCCAATTATTAAGAAATGTGCTTTCAATGTATATTTCTCTATCAATCTATTTTTTACTGTAATTGGATTACAGTTCTGGAAACCTATTTTGAATTTTATGAACATCAAAATACCTTGTTGTGGAATAAACATTGCTTTTGTACCAGGAGGATTAATAGATTTTGTTCCAATTTGTGCTTCTTTACTGAAAGATTTGGGCATGCTTTTGTGCAAAGAATGCACCTAATATCTGGTTTGATGGGTAGAATATAATGTTTATATTCCAACAAAAGTATGTTCAACAGATCAGTAAATCTAGATTTTGTTCTATAGTCCTAACTCTACAAACTCTGCCGATTCTGAACACTTAAGTAAATCTAATACTAAAAACATTCTAACGCTTAAATAGTCTGAAACCAAGAAAATCACAAGTAAAAAGAAGCACAATTCAAACATAATTATATATCTATATTCTCTGTGTTTGGGCTTTGGAATGAAATTATTGTGCAATCCAATCTGGGAATCTTTACAATTCTAAGCCGATCTTTGGCACCTTTTTCTATTTCTATTCTATGACAGTCTACCATTTTCAGCTTAACTGGTAGAGAGAAGTGCATTCTTAACAACTTAATTTTCAGACTATATTTATCATCTACCAATCAGAAACTGACAGCAATGACAAGAATTTCTTCACCTATCTGAATTTTTATTCATATTCTTCAAGAATAGCTCTGCCACTTTAAAAAAAATCTCAGCAGCAGAGAGATACGTAACATACATATCTGACTTTCATCTTCTCTCTAAATAATACATTTATATAAATTAGTTGATAATATTTAAAATTAAAAGTTGATGAAGAGTGTATATATTGTATTCTGAATTTATGTAAAGAAATATATCATGCTTAGTGTTAGGAAAAATATAGTCAATGTATAAATATCTCTTATTTAAAATTCATCATCATCTAAACATCAATATACCTGATGCATCATCTTTCTAAGAGGTTAATTCAATTAATATCATAATGCTCCTAGACTCTAAACTCACAATTCAAAGTTCTGATTAAGGATGGAGTAGTGACATGTGCCAATCTCTTCTTACTAGAAACCAAAATAAAATGACAGCAATGAAAGTTTTCAAAAATTATATTAACCTATAAAGACAATGGAGAGATTTCAGTAACAAAACAGTTATAGTAATTTTGTGAAGCCAGGGAAAGTAAATTGTAACTCAACAAAGCAGGTAAATTAATTAAAAAAAACTTTAGTTTTTTGAGATTGCTCTGTTCTATGACTCTCTGAGAAGGTCATTATTACATGGTGAAGTCCTCTCTGGAAGAGATTGATGAAAATTTATCTTCAAGTAAATTCTTTCTTCTATATAACCTGTCCAGCCAGGTCTTACTTTGGTCTGTACAGAAACCAAGATACCTGTCTTGGTCTCTACAGAAAGCAAGTTAAGAGCATATCTCCAGTCTCAAGAGAAATTGGGATTGCTGTTGGTACTAAAACACAGACAAGTCAAAAAGAATAAAGTCCTTTTATCAACCAGATTGAAGACTCCTTTTTTATACACAGAAAACAGGAAATACTACTCTGAAGAAACCAATATATTAACTAAGCAAATGCAGATATTTAAATCCTTAACTTCTTTCATTGTGAAAAGAAGACCTGTGCTTAATTGCCTTCAGTAGCTCCCATCCAACTATTTATAATTGCATACTCAAGATTTCTGACTAGCTTTTTTCTCACCCTTCAATAGGAAATATAAGCCTAAAACATAAGATGTTTAAATAAAACATTTAAAATAAGAAAACCCTAAAGTTGAGAAAATTATCGAAAAACAGGTAAGAAAACAGAAAAAGGGGCCTGAGCGGTGGCACAAGTCATAGGCATCTGCCTGCTTGCACCAGCCAAGGACAGACCTCGTTTCAATCCCCCAAGTTCCATATGGTCCCCCAAGCCAGGAGCGATTTCTGAGAGCATAGCCAGGAGTAACCCCTGAGTGTCACTAGCTGTGGCCGAAAAACCAAAATATAAAAAAAAAGACAGGAAAAAACGTTATAGAGTGATCCCCCAAACTGTAACAGTATAAAAGAAATTCACTTAAGATGAGAAATAATTATGACCTTAATAACATTTCCAAAGAAAGACTTAGAATGAGAGAGTTTAAAAGATAAAATTAAAAATAACAAGAGGAAATGACTAAAAATAGTTAAAGCTATTAGAAATTAAATTTAGGGCCCAGAGAGATAGCACAGTGGCATTTGCCTTGCAAGCAGCCGATCCAGGACCAAAGGTGGTTGGTTCGAATCCCGGTGTCCCATATGGTCCCCCCGTGCTTGCCAGGAGCTATTTCTGAGCAGACAGCCAGGAGTAACCCCTGAGCACTGCCGGGTGTGACCCAAAAACCAAAAAAAAAAAAAATTAAATTTAAGGGTCCATTATTAATTCATTGAGAATTTAGAAAGAAAAAATATTGTGCTATCAAAAAATGCATGACAGTAACTCCAGAATTCAAACCACAAATCTCCTCCTATTTAAGAGGCAACAGGTCCTGGTAACCATAAATATAAACACACATTAAGAGGCTGCACTGTAAAGAAAAATTCTAAATTTTTTTAAGGGAGTTAGTACAGGAGGTAAGGTACTTGCTTGCCCTGATTGTGGCAGGCCACTTTTTGACTCCCCAGTATCACCTATGATTAACCAAGTGCAGTCAGGGATTTCAGTACAAACCCAGGAACAGCTCTTGAGTACTGCTGAATGTGGCCCAAAATACAACAAACGAACCAAAGACCAAATAATTCTAGATGAAAATAAAGAATAATTTGTACACAAAATAATGACAATCAAATGGCATTAGACTTCTCCCCTGCAATACTGAAACTAGAAAACAGAAAAAAATCAGTTCAAAGGCATTAATGGTAATAGCTCAAAGATCAGGAATCAATATCTTGCATACATTCAATTTTGAATTCCAGTATCACATGACGTGCAGAGAAGTGCCACTTGTAGCTCTGGAGGACCCCATGAACATGACCAAAGTGGCCCTGGTGGTATCAGTGCTGCTTAGTCAGTATTGAGTCCTAATACTCAATAGTCAGACTAGAATTACCAAATACCAAAATAACAGTGATCTACTCATCTCAATAACTTCACAAGTTGAGGAGAAAGTTTTTCTCATCCATAATTCTCCTTTTAGAAGATATATCAATTGGGCATGGTGATAGATTACAGACATATTAACAAATACAATACTTAACAAACAAAACAAAGGTCTACTATTCTTAGTCTTTAAAAAAAAAAGGTAGAGGGAATGACTAGCAAAATGACAATATTCTAAAAATATCAGGAGATTTATCAGAGGGAAGAGTAGACTGCTATGCTGAACATTGGTATAGATAAATGGAAAGCTCTAAGAAAATCATATAAATATATAAATGGTTATTAGATGTACTTTTGGGCATTTGATAAATTTACTAGAATGATTGAAGGAAAAATACAAAATCAACATTGAACAGATAAAGGTATGGAAATAAAAATAGAGCAATATTAAATGCTAAAACAGGCTAATATGGAAATAACTCGAATAATGGATATCAGTTATACTACTTAAAATATATGTATTGTGGAATTTTATAGGGCTAAACTAGAGAAAGTTGATTCCACAAAGATTGAATAGGAATTTTTTCTTTTAGATCTAAGCTTTTAAAGTCTATTTTTCTTTGTGCATGCCAAATTTACATGACACATAAAGGTTGCTACTTGCCTAAAAATGAATTCAGTACCTATAACCATATATAATTAAAAAATATATAATACATTGGTTCATCTTTGACTTTAACTTCCTTGATTTTTTTTTTGCTCCCAAGTCCATTTTAATAAACACTAAGTTCATCATGAAGATACTTTTTGAAGGACCAGAGATTGTGCCCCCACACTCTCTGGTTTGATCTCTGGCATCACCAGATGTCCTCCTGAGCCAAACTGGTTGTATTCTAGTGGTCTGCAGCCCACAGCGTTGGTGTAGTACAGCATCCTTGCACTGAAGCATTGAAGCAGTGAATTAGTTGGCTGAATATTACTAGAAATAAACCACAGGACCATGAACACAATTTAGAACAACTCCAAAAGATTAATTTTTAAAATAATCATTGACTATTTGAAAAATCACTTTAAATTGTATCGAGATTTTTCAAAAGACTAACATTAAAAAAACATTCTTGTTTTAATTTTATTTTTATTTTTGGTCCATATCCGGTGACACTATTGGGTTACTCCTGGCTAAGTGCTCAGAAATAGCTCCTAGCTTGGGGGACTATATGGGACACTGGGGGATCGAATCGCTGTCCATCCTGGGTCAGCCATGTGCAAGGCAAACGGCCTACTGCTGCACCATCTCTCTGGCCCCTCCTTTCTTTCTTTCTTTATTTTTCTTTTTATAAATATGAGAGTGTATTTAATGGATAGTGTAAATGCATCCTCCACTACCAGGCATTATGTAGTTTCCATATTTGAGTAAATAGCAGGTTCAGAATGTTCAGATTAAAACGGATAAGCCTCACCATGAGAGAATCACATTTGTGATTCTATCTCCCCTAAATAAATGTTCTATTGACGACCTGAGTTAATACGAATAGAGTATGGGTGGAAAAATCCAAGTCCAAATATCATTTTGTCAAATGAATTTTATTTAATATAAAATGTGATTTGTACAAAACTAGGTAAATTATGGATATTTAAATTTTATTTATATTTTAATAATAAGGTAAATTTATTTATTTATTTTTATTATAAATCTTTATTTAATCCCCATGATTACAAGCTTGTTTGTAGTTGGGTTTTACTCATAAACAGAATACCCTCCTTCAGCAGTGCATCATTCCTACCACCAATGCCCCCCATCTCCCCCAACCCTGCCTGTTTTCGCAGCAGGCATTCTACGTCTCTCATTCTTTAACACTGTCATGTTAGCTGTTAGTGAATTTAAATTTATTTATTAAATTTATTATTAATATATAAATATAATAACTATATAAATAAAAGCATTTATTATTTATATATTTATATAAATATACAAGTTATAAATATATTTATATACATATATAAATATATAAGTTTTAAATATATTTTATTGTATATTTATATAAGTATATAATGTATATTATTTACTATAATAAATTTATTTATTAAATTTAAATACATTTTAAAAACATTTGATTTAATTTATATACCATTGTAAATGAGTATGGTGAAGTTGAATTCCAGGCAAGTAGAGAGATTACAGATTCAAAAACCATCCACAAGCTACTTCGGGAGGAAATATCTCAAACAAACACTTATTTTAGTTGAGGAAGGGATATTTATATATGTCTGAGCCAATCAGGTAAGGACTAAAACACAAAAAAGAGAAAAACAGGATGTATGCTGTTAGTTTCTGTGTGTTTAAATACATACAAAATATAATAATTGTCCCTTGATCTTGTGGGAAAACTATGTTTAGTTTTAAATTTCTAGTACAATTATTTTGCAAAAGGTTTGATTATAAATTTAGTACAAAAATTGGAACATGCTATTTGCCAAAATAAATGCTACCAATAATTGCACAAAGTAGATGTCATTAATGCCATTGGAATATTTACAAAGTGATTAAAATGAAAATTTTTATATTATTTATATTTTATACCAATAAATAATCAATGATATATGTTTTGTCATACAGGCTAGAAGTTAAGGAGACAATATTTGAGTTTTTTGTTAGAATCAATACAATAAAAGAACTTGAGTTGAGCTGTGTAAAATTATTAGAATCTTACTAAAGATGATCTGCATTAATAAGACAGTCCTCACCAAAGATAAAATTAAAAATATACTAAGTTTGGAATAAAAATACTTAGTTTGCTGAAATATATGGAGTAGCTGTGGAAATGAAAGGAATAAAAGAACAAACCTGCAATAATAGTAAGAGGGAAGAGTTGATGGAGGAAGTGCCAGAAAGACAGAGAAGTAGGAATGTAGTTAGAGAAAGAAATATGAGAGATCATGGGAGAAAGATAGGGAAAATAAAACAAGAAAAATAGCTTTGCATATAATTTAAAATGTAGATCTGAACAAAGAAAGTAATGACTACAAATTGAAGTAATTATTAAGGAGCAGTGATTGTGTCATGAGTATCTATTTTTCTTCTAAAAGTGTCTAACAAAATGCTTCAAAAAATGAGACTATGGGGGCCGGGTAGGTGGCGCTGGAGGTAAGGTGTCTGCCTTGCAAGCGCTAGCCAAGGAAGGACCGCGGTTCGATCCCCCGGCGTCCCATATGGTCCCCCCAAGCCAGGGGCGATTTCTGAGCACATAGCCAGGAGTAACCCCTGAGCGTCAAACGGGTGTGGCCCAAAAAAAAAAAAAATGAGACTATGTAAGAATCAATAATGATCATTTAATTTTAGGAATATTAGTTTACGATGGGTATAGTTTACAATGGTTGTTTTATTTTCTGAGCAGTAAATGCCAACCATATACTCTTTATGTATACATTTAATTTCTTAAAAATCTTCTAAGCCACACATTTAGAAATACAGTTGCCACAGTTGCAGCTCCATAGACTTACCCTGTTCTCAGAATAGATGTGAATGAAACAAGCCATGAAAATTTATGAGTACACTGGCCACATAGCTGAAAGATGGCAATCTCGGGTGTGTGTGTCAAGCTACTACCCTGCCAAAGCTATGCCTGATGCATCCATCACTCATAATCACCACTTTACCTATGGTCCTGCTTCACCACTCCTCTACAACTTTCTACAGAGAAAACAATGTGACCAAACTCCAGGTATGACAGTATTTGGCTGATATAAGCAGGATATTTTTGGAGTGAGTGCAGGTATCCCCTACCTCCCGCTTTCTCATACTTCCAGATAACCTGGCAGTCAAAACCACACCCACAAAAGCCACTATATTAGCAATAGTGATTTAAATTTCTGGACTGCATTGCTGCATTTGCAGCTGCATGAGCTTCATTTGTGTAATAGTTTCATTTCCATATAGACACACCAGTTTAGCTGCTAATGTGTAGCTGAAGTTATTTTATGTTCAGAAACAAGTGAAATAACAGACTGGTTAGCTAACAACAAGAGTTTACTAAACCTTCAGACTATTATTTAATGACTGCATTAGAGATACAATAAGTTTCATAAATTTGCTTGTCACTGTACTTCTTTATTTTTTTCTTTTGATTTTTTTCTTGTTTTTTTTTCCTATTTCTAGATTGTATCCTCTCTATTTGTTTTTGTTTCCAGTTAGTTTTCAATCATTATTCCAATGTCCATGACATCTACTATTTTCCTTTATCTATAATGAGTAATTAATTAATATTTTATATAGGTAACTCAAAGCCTGCTATTATTTTCATGTCTGTGTTATCAATTTGTGATTCAAGAGTCTACTGTCACTTCTAGCTCCTATTTTATTAGAGTCAAGCAGTATGTTTATCATATCAAATTATGTATTAAGTAAAGGTGTAAGAAAATTGCAGATATTCCACATTTACTGTGTCTCTAAAAGTTGAATGACTAAATTCTGAGTTCTATTGCTGCATATCTGGCTTTCTTCTGGTCCTGTTTACAGATGAGGTACACAGCTTTTCACAGTGCCTTATTCAAATTCTGTTTTATGGTCATTATGAACTAGACTCAAAGCAAAATACATTTAAGAAGATAACCTATAGAATAGTATAGAGAGTTTTATAGAATAAAATTATAATTTGAATACTGGTAGTATTATTTAGCACCATTATTTAGTTTACTGAAATATTTTATTAATCAATTTGTTCAATTAACTATACTATTGTTTATAATACTTATAACTAGATTATTTCTTCTAAAAGAATTTGAAAGGACTGTACTTAAATATAAGGAAAAAGCAAATTTATATTATGAAGTTTGTAGGAAGCAGATAGAAAAAGCTACTCAAGATGTTTGGATTAAAGCTATTGGTGAATGTAGCTTTTGTTTGCTGACTGCTAACATGTTGAAAATAAATTCCATATCACATTCATTCTACTTCCTGGCAGATGATTCTATGTTCATTTGTCTGTAGTAACATTTTTCTTTAAGCACACACAAATTTTCTGTCTAGTCAAGTAAAAATACTTTCTGAGTAAGATATTAATGATATGTTCTCTTAACATTTATAAATTTCCTAAATAATCATCCTTAGTTGATCATCCAAATACCTAACTTTATTGTGCAAAATTTTATTTTTGAATCTTGAATCACAAAAAATAATTAATTATCTCTAAGGAAGCTAAACAAGAAACATCATAATCAAATCTATGCAGTTATGCATGTGAATTTTGGATCAAAAATAATCTGGATTCCTAATACTCACGTTATATGTTTACTTAGAAAACCATGGCAGAGTAGAGTGAAGAGAAACTTAAGACAGATAAAGTTCATGTTCAAGAGTTTAAAACTGAACCTATGGATATATTGTCCCAATTTGCCCAGAAAATAGTTTACTAGTGCATCATCGATACAGGCTTACTGGTATCTCTCACAAAGCGTTCTATGTTCTTAGTTTCATTAATTTTTTGTTGTCCTGCTTTTTCTTAACATGCGCTTTTCTCTCATTCAGCCATTTAGAAGAGATTTGACATAAAAAAGCAATTAGAACAAAGACATAATCAATAAAATTCAAATTACGTAATTTTGTTTATTGTTACAATGCTGCATGGTTTATAATATATTAAATTTTCATTATGAACTTTTGAAAAGTCTCAACTTAATGTAATATCCTCTTTTGGTGGAGGGTGGTTTATAAATGCCCAGTTGTAATATTTATTCCACAAATTAGTAAAACATTCTCGGAAACTGTATGCTGATTTAAATTCAGTGGTTGCCATCAGGGACATATCAGATATTTTGTTGAGTAACATCAAATAATAGGTTAAAAAACATTTTCTTCTGTGTAATAAGTTATTAGTACATATATTCAGTGCCTCTTCTCTGTTTCTAGGTACAATTTATTAAAGAGGTGGTAAAAATTCACAGTCAGATTTAAAGCTTCTTCTGCTTAGAATTATCCTGTTTTCCTTCTTTTTGTGTCTACCTCAATTCCACTCCACTGTAAATTCTCTACAGAACTTGTTCTCTCTTAAGGAAGTCTATTAAAATATCCTCTCATTATCTCACTTTACCTACTAACAACTGAATATTAACAAGTCTGGCATTGAGCTTCATTATCACTTGTAGTACATTCTATACTTAGATTATAGAATTATTATTCCTCACAAGAAAAATAGAAGGGTTGCTTATTTAGCTAAAAATGTGACACTGAGCAGCTGTCTCAAGAAAGACCCCAAAATAGAGAAGGCTCTATTTGTCCACATTTCTTTCTTCTCCTCTTCCCTAACTAACTGACATACCAACGCACAGATGCTGGGGTTGGTTATTTCAGCCACTATCCAGCGGGATTATTAAAATCCTCTTGAGCCAAATTTTCAAGAAACAAATGGGTTTCATAAATGTATATTAATCTGTTTAGCTTCAGATAATGAAAACACACTACTCTGGTATGAATCACATGTGGCATGCGAAACTCCAGCCCCTCCACAGGAATGTAACCAAAGGCACCGAGGTGTTGGAATGCAGTCTTGCAGTCAAAGTGCTTCATGGGAGGTATTCCAAATTCAAAAGAATAAACTCAAATTAGGGGAAGTTCAATGTTCAAGTAATGACCTAATTTCTGTTCTCTGTCTCCTCAAGGACAGAATGACACCTTAAGTCATGTCTAAATGATTGGTCCGATCTTGCTAATTACCTCATTTAGGTAAATGCCTTAGCAACTGTGTGTGGAATCACAATAGGACTGTGGATATATGTCCTCTGAAAAATTTTTACTTATTAGTTTTGGGGTCTCTCATGACCAGTACAGACATATAAACAGATGAGCTCTCAGTTCATGTACATGATTGATCAGACTCTGTTCAAGTTGGTTCCTGGAACTAAATCTCAATCTAGTTGGTTTTAGGACTTAGTTAATAAAGGAAAAATTGTTCAATGAGTATAGTGTTTTCTATATCTGAAGATATAGAACTGGTCATGTGGAGATGGTCTAAACCACTACAGTCATTTTGAGAAATATTGTCATTGTGAAAAATCTAATGTGTGTTACATAACTCTGTAGTTTTAATATAAATTAAATAGTCCTAGTGTTGGTGTGGGGATGCTGAGGCTTTCTCGGTTCGGCCTGGCTCCTGCTGCCCTGAAGCCCAAGGGTCTGAAAGCTGCAGATATCAGTGGAAAAACTCACAAAGCAGTCAGATAAAGTTCCAGGAGTCAATCAGCTTTATTTCACAGTCCTATCTGCTATGTACATTTCCTCACATGACTTCTAGGCTAAGCCTTTTCTTAGCTACTTCTCTACTCCTTCTGGCTCTCTCGGCTTGTGTCTCCCTTTCAGCTGCTTTTCCAGGCTTCCTTGCTGACTAACTCCCTATGCTGATGCTACTGCTGCTGCTTAAGTCCTGATGCTGAATCTGATGCTGAATTGCTTGATACTGAACCTGATGCTGAATCTCTCTGTTGAATCTCGCTGTTTATTCTCACTTCTGCCCCACTTCTCTCTCTAACTTTTCTTCTCAATCCCTTTCTCTTCCCATGCAGACTCCTCTACCCGCCATTCCAGGTGTCTGCAGTTCTAATCATTAAGGTGGGATAAATATGTTGGGGGAAGAGATATCTACATAACTCCTTCTTTCTCAGTGCACATTAATAGAATGCATTTTCTAGAATTTACTTTGAATTTTCTAGAATAACTGAGAAATTAGAGGATGGAATTATACAATTCCCTCTGTACAGGAAATCTAAACTACTCTTTTGAGGCCCTTCTGCTTTCACCTAGTGGTTGTTTCTAAACTACTGGCTCATGTTACTTCTGAAAGGCTATTTCTTCTTCTGTAAGTAGAGACAATAATTAACAGTCCTACAAATCTCAGAAGACTACCTTTTATAATAAATAAATAAATAACAAATAAATAACATGGATAAATAAGACTGTTATATCTCAAAAATAAATTATATACCAAATACAATGAAATAATCCTAAATATTTTAAAGTAAAAAAAACATTAGTTCAAATATTAGATTTAATTGATACTGCACTAGATATAATTGTAAATAGACTAAATTTATAATTATTTAATCATGTTTATTTATACTAGTGTTAAATTTGAATTTATATACCTTATAGTAAAATACTCTATTTTTTATTTAAAATTTTCCACAATTTTGCCTTATTCAACTGCTTGCAAATCTTGCAGACTTACTTAGATAGGAACTTCTGGTCCACTATCTCTTCAGTGTTTTCTCCTTTGTTTAAGGATGAGATCCACATTCCATGAACTCTAGGTAGTTGAATCAACCACTGACAAGACAGATAATTTTGAGGTTGGATATAAATCAACCTGATCTTTTTCTACGATAACCTTTAACAATCTTTAGTCATCTGGACAATGACCATATCCAGGTCACTCCATATCCCTGTAAGTTAATCTAAACTAATCTGAATGCTTTCATTTTAGAGATTTTCCATAAAATCCATTTCTCAGTTGCTTGCATTGGACTTAAACCAAACCTCTTTACTTTGGAGAATGTGAAATTGGTCAGGTCCAAAGAAGAGAGCTTCAGTTTGCAGACCTCACACTAAGTGATTACACAAATGAGACATGTGCATCAATCCTCCCTGCCGTAGTGATTCCAGTAGCCTGTTGGATTTTGTCACTTTGCTAAGAGCTGACTTCAGATCTCGTATAAACTGAATTGCACAAAATTTCTTGGTTGATTCTTTTGAAGTTGCTGCTACAGTTTTCAATATTGAAGGAACTTCTATTTTTTAATGTAATCTGTATTATTTGAGTCATTTTTATGATCATCAGAGACAAAAATGTTAGTAATGAAAGTAGGAACAAAATGATGAGTTTTTATTAGCTATAAAGTATTAGGCATTTTTCTGAGGATCTTCACATAAATACTAGCAATTCCACAAAAGTCTGAATTTTATTAATGAAAGATCTGTCAACTGAGTTGATCCTGTGTTTAAACAATTCCAAATCCCAGAGTCCTTCTAAATTTTATATCTGGCTACAAAATCAGTAGCAGTTCCATAAACACTGGGGTCATAAAAATATTCCTGATTTGCTTGAATGTAATTTATGGTAGATAATATCAGCAGTTTGTAGATGCAACTGAAATTCTCTGGCCTCTGCATCTTTCCTTACTTATTGTATGATTGAAGGTCCTCTTAAATCATAGTTATATATTGGCATCAAGTAAGAATTTATTTTTAAAAGGAAATCCAGAAACTACAACATAAAAGTACATGTAAGAGATAGGAAACATGTATCAGTATGGCCAAGCACACTTAAACAAAACCAAGAATTTGAGTTTAACTTTGCTTCAGAAGAAAAGAATAATTTAAAGAAACCCAAATACAACTGGTTTGTTTCACTATTCTTTCTGACTTCCAATGAAGGGCTTGATTTCCTGCCTATAATTAAAAAAAAAAAAAAAAAAAAAAAAAAACAAAAAAACAAAGAACCATTATTCTTGAAGCATGTAGATTTAATTTGGTTCACATCTCCATATGACTATTTAAGGTACATTAAAAGTTGTTGAGATCAGGGGTCCGGAGAGATAGCATGGAGGTAGGGCATTTGCCTTGCATGCAGAAGGACGGTGGTTTGAATCCTGCCATCCCATATGGTTCCCTGAGCTTGCTAGGAGTGATTTCTGAGTGTAGAGCCAGGAGGAACCCCTGAGCACTGTCAGGTGTGACTCAAAGACAAACAAACAAACAAAAGTTGTTGACATCTGAATAGTTATCTGTAGCAACTGATTTATTTTTGAGAAGCATTGCTTGTTCTTTCTTCCACTTTAAATATGTCAATAAAAAGTCATTTTGTTTTTCTGATAACTGGGAAACAGAATTCAATATTTTACTTTTCCTACACTTTTTTCTTTTCTTAAATTTTAAATTTCCATAAATATTTCAGCGTGGTGTCAATTTTATGTTAAGTTCCAAGTTCCGTTTCTAACTCTTTAAACCTTAAATTTATCAAAATATACTAGAATGTCTAAAAGTAAATTTCTAATGATCACTTCATTAGGGAAATCTTACAAAATCCAAATGGATGTTTATCTTATAAGGCTTAGTAAAAATGTCACAATATTCAGATACATTAATAAATTCACATTACAAAAGAAACCATGGAGAAAAATAAAAATAACTATTTTAAAAAAAGAAAATAATTTTACTTAATGAGGACTTCCTCCTACCTTATTTTTAAGAAATTGAGATGGGGGCCAGCGCAATAGGATATAGCATGTAAGGAGCTTGCTTTGCACACTACCAATCTGAGTTCTATCCTTGGCATTCCATATGTTTCTCCAAGCCTGCCAATAGTAATTTCTGAATTCAAAGCCAAGAGTAATTACTAATCATCACTAGGTGAGGCCCACCCACCCCACCCCTTAAGAAAGAAGGAAAGTAAAATAATTGGTTTAATCATTTCTTTTAGTATCTGACCTGAGGAAAACCTAAAATAGGTTTTCCAAGAACCATTAATGTTTAAAAATAAATGCCTTCAAGGAAAAGTGAAAACTTGATATGGAATGAGTCTTCTGACTAGGACATATTAACATTTGAAAACTGTTCAATTTTATGTATTTGTTTAATTTTATATAAACAATTTTACCTTTCTAAGAATATTTTATTTTCTCACTCTGCCAAAATAACATGTTTTTCTTGGTCTATGTGAGACTTCCAATGAGAAGCATAGATCTTAGATCTGATTCATTTTCATGCTGGTTGCACTTACCATAGAGTGAACCACTTATAGCCATCTGTGAATCCAGCTCCCACAATATAATTTCTAGTCTCTCAGTGCTCAGCTTTTTATCTCTTTCTTTATGCCCCATTTAAAGCAGAGAAATATTAAAAACAAGTCAGCCTCTTTTAATACTTTTATATTTTGTTTTAAGAAATGGAAGAAAGATTTAAGATATTAATTGAGAAGAACCACAGAACAATTATTATTAATTATATTCAATCAGCTCTTAATTATTTGTGTCAACACCTTGCCTTGTGCATAGTTGAGAGACAGTAGAGTCAATTTAAGTTTTAATGTTATCTTATAAGATAAGGTATGGTTCTAAATGAAGATGATAAATGAGTTAAGGGAATACCAGCTGGGGTGTGGAAAGGTATTTATAGAGTATTAATATCACACTTAGTTATTTTGACAAAAAACAACCATTGATTGTTGCTATCATTCAATTTGCACTAGAAATGATTTTTCTTTGTATTTTACACATACGTTAATCATCAGTGAAGTTGAAAAAGTGCTATTTGAGAAAGATTTCCAATATTTGTAGTATTTACTGAATTTAAACTAGCACAACATTTTAAAAAAAACCCAAGCAAATGCAGAATATATGCACAAAACTTCTTCCATTTTTACACTTATTTGATTTCATTGACTTACTGAGGTTATATAGTTAGTTTCATCTTTGTATACCCTACGTGTCAATAGCTCGTTTTCATAACCTCCCCTCTATCTCACAGTTAAAAAAATCACTTTAAATGTGTTACTGAAATGAACCACCAAAAAAGAAATTCGAGTAGCTTCATTGGACCTTGTTCCTACCTCACAACAAACTGAGTTTCCATGAGGTTTGAGGGTGTGGTGAGGGTAATATCAGTGTGTTCCTGCTGTTGCTGCTACTCTAACTCTTGTTTTTCTTTTCAGTTCACATATTGCTCAGAGATTTTCTTTTTCTTTCTTTTTTCTTTTTTTTTCCTTATTTTTGTTTTGGGCCACACGCGGTGATGTTCAGGGGTTACTTCTGACTATGCATTCGGAAATCACTCCTGGCTTGGGGGTCCATATGGGTCACCGGGGGATGGAACCACGGTCCGTCCTAGGCTATCGCATGCAAGGCAGACGCCCTACCGCTTGATTTGCTATATTTGAACTTAATAATAACTGTATTTAAGATGGCCAGAGAGACAGTACAAAGATAAGACATTTACCTTGCACACAGTCAACCCTGCCATCCCAAATGATACCACAAGCACTACCAGGAATAATAACCAAAGTCTGATCCAGGAGTAACCCTGGAGGAATGCTGGACAAAAAAAATCAACAAATCACTATGTACCTAAAATATTACTGTGAAAGATTTGTAATCCACTTTGAACAAAATAAAAATTATTTAAAAATAAATAAATAAAGTTCAAACATTTCAAAAATAAAAGCATCAGAAAAATTTTCAATTGTCTTAAGATTTTTTTTTATAAAAGGCGTGGAAATCACATATTTATTAATTATTTAAACTATTGTTTGTATATAACTCACTGTCAAAGCATTCTTTAAAGTATACTATTAAGTAAATTATTTATATAACTACAGATACTATGAAATTACTTTTAACTATTTTTCTGTTCAAAGGCATCCTGCTGTAAATTTTCTATTTTTCAAGCTACTAACAGTACTGTTAAAAAATAATAATTTTTCTATTCACTTTACTAAATTACTAGAAAGTAAAGAATTGAATTCTCCTACTTGGATATTTCTGCCTCAAATTTCATGATGCTTTATCTAAAATTTTGCCTCTTGTGAAATACATTTACCTCTACCATTTTTGGATTAGTGTGTATAAGAACATAAATAAAATGCTGATCATGTTTGGCATATTGTTGAATATTTAAGATTCTGTTTTAGACTGACCAAAATACTAGGATGAAATAATCCTTAGTGCTAAGAAAAGTTGGTGACGCAGGAAAATTTGACTGTCCATGAGGATATTGGTGGAAGGAAATGGACACTGGTAATGGAAAAGTGTTGCAGTACTGTATATGAAACTCAGCTATAAATACTTTTTAAAATCATAGTGCCTAAATACAAAACTAAATGATAAAAAGTTATCTATTATATAATTTATGTGGATTATTTTGGATTTTTTTTTATTTATGTTGAAATTTGAGCAGGGGATACGTTTTCCAGGATTAAATCTTATCACAATTTAACACCTACACTATCTTTCTGGCTATTTCTTGATATTTGGAGTGGAGTTTGTGCAACAGTTAGTTATGCTCAGAGCTTATCACTGGCTCTGTGTTCAAGAATGACTCCTGGTAGAGCTGGAGAAACCATAGATGGCACCAGGTATTTAATCAATGTTGTCCATGTACATCTTATAGTATGTCTCTAGCTTGAGATTTTTAAAGGCCAAAACGCACTAGAAACAAAGTTTGGAATCCACTGGTTAAACCAAAAGCTTCATTATTATTTTATTTTATTTTATTTTATTTTGGTTTTTGGGTCACACCCGGCAGTGCTCAGGGGTTATTTCTGGCTCCAGGCTCAGAAATTGCTCCTGGAAGGCACAGGGGACCATATGGGGTGCCGGGATTTGAACCGATGACCTTCTGCATGAAAGGCAAACGCCTTACCTCCATGCTATCTCTCCGGCCCCGATTTTTATGTGAAGAAACATACTTCATATAGTGCTAGACTCTATACATTATGAAACAAAGATAAGAAGGATAGGCTTGCAATTATAATAAAATAAGAAAATCATATGAGAGTATCAAAATGATATAATTTTATAGTTACTACATACTAATTGAATCTTATTGAAAAATATCAAAATATCTAAGCCTAAGATACAAATAACTAGAAAATAAAAAAAATTGTAAATCTTGCTATGAGCACCTATTTCTTTGTATGATATGTAGATTATGTGACCTACTAAAATTCGAGGCACGAATCTGAGCCGATGCAATGGCTTACCAAGGTTAGAAATTGCAAAATCAATAAAAAACGACCCAGATTTTGTTTCTTGATAAGTTAATAAAATCTCTGAAACTGATAGTGCATTACTTGATTACTGAATATAAATCTGTGATAAAAAAGGTCAACTAAATATCTCAACTGAATTTCAATAATCTCAACAACTAATTTAGCCATTTCTTCTAAGAGAAAAGTTTTTAGTGATTCAAGATCTACTATCATTTCACATTTATTCACCACCTTCTGTGTCAGATATGGCAGTCCTTTGGAAAACAAAGTGAACAAGACAAAGTCTTTATTCTCAATTTCCTCTGCACATTTGGGGATAATAGGATTCTTTCTTCTTCTTTCCAGAAAATGTATCCCTTATAATAATAACAACACTAATGGCTAGAGTTGTAGCAGCAGCCAAAGCAACTGAAAAATATATTTTATTACATCTCTTATCTCTATGACAAATTTAATTTTTATAACTCCTGTACCTGTGTATCCACATGTGTTGATGTGTATTTATGAGTTCACGGATCTTTGTGTGCATGATATTATATGTGTGTAGCTGGTCTGGTCTATAAGCCTAATGCTCATAATGCTAGATCTAGAACAAAATGCGCTAAATGCCACAGATGTTACAAGTTACTTCATATTTATATTTATGCATTTTGTTCATGAGTATTGATTTAATAATATTTGAGGCTCCCATTTACATGTGCATTAGTATTAAATTTCATTATAGTGCTAATGTCAGTCTTCAACAAGCTCAGATTGCAAGAATTAAAAGAATAATAAGACAGTTGTGGACTATGTTGAAAAACTACCCCAAGCATATCAGATAGATTTCATTGCTTCACTTTTGAAAAAATTATAGGAGAATGCATATCTCCATTCCCAAAAAAGAAAATTATATTACTAATCAATTCCAGTCATGTATTTCTTATAAGATACTCTTTGGAAATACCAGAATTATTGTAAGTGAAATTCATACAAAGAGGAAAACAGTTATTAGGCGGATGTACATCAGCATGTGGCAGGATTTATCAGAGCCCCTTTTTCCTATTTGAAGAACTGATCAGAAGACCTGACAGCTGGAGTTTACATCATTGTTGTACAATAAAACAGGACCACAGTTACCTTTTGCTGTATTCCAAATGCCAAGTGCAATTTTGATGACTTATTCTCATTTATAAAGATACATTATCTTTATTAAACAAAAGAGGATAAATATATCTTAGAAGGGAATGTGTTCCTACAGAATCTAACATGCATTAAAATAAAAATAAATTAATCTTGTAGATATGTAATTAGAAAAGAAAGAATAAATCTATTGAAGTTTAATGGCTGGGTTATAAGAGAACAACAAAGTTGGATCTCTGAAATCTGAGGTAAACGGCTTGTTGGATGTGTGGTTGGAGCTTAGCTGTGAACACTGTGATATTTTTGAGAAAAAAGGATTGAATGCACATTGCTTTGTTGAAGTGCTCAGAGTTCCTAATAATCCTGGCCATTTCAGGGGCCAAATATAACACTAGAAAGTGCAGAATAAAAATGGATAATATCCAAGTATATTACTGTAGCCAGTTCTTGTATTTATCTTGTGCTATTTTGCTAAATTCTTTTGTAGTGAATAAAATGATAGACTCCAACTTAATTTTTTTCATTTTAAGGATTAGGTGATAGAACTTCTCACTTTTGCAAATTATAGGGAGACAATGGTAGAGTTGAATCAGATGAACATAAATTAGAATTTCTCCTGTGATCCATTAATATTCCAATATATATAAGAACATCTTTGCTGAGAATGTATAGTAAATCTAAGGTTGCAGTAATAACTTATTTTTTCAGTCCCCATATTGCATGATTACTATTATATTCCCATTTATTCATTGTTAATTAAATGTTTTGTAACATATACTATTTAGATGTTAAAAATATTATATAAATATTGCTTAAATTCTGTAGTGAAAAATAAAATATTTTAAAAGGGGTGAGACAGAAATATGATAAATACATTATTAATGGAAATTTAAACTTTAGACATGTCAATTTAGATATGATGACTTTAGAGTACCAATATGAGATCTAGCCATATTGCTATGTTTTGGAAGAACATACTAAATAGTGTGATAGCTTGAGGCATTATTGAAGTAAACTAATATTTTAATTTTGATATATAAGATTCAATAGAATCAACTAGAGGAAAACAGCAAATGTAGACAGAATCTTAATGTAATCCAAATTTTTGAGTCTAGAGTGGGTATAGTATTTTTGGAAAGGATTACTAGTTTAATTTAATTTTTTAAATATAGAAAACTACTTTAAGGCCATGAAATAACTATTTTAGTCCTATAAAATGAATAACACAACATATTCTATGTTGATAGATATGTGAATTCTTTTATACACTGTAAGCAATTTTTTTAAGAAAATGTGTGGTAAGCTACAGCAGTGTCTTGAGTTCTCCTAAATACATTTTATTATAATAATATCTTTATTTAAGTACCATGATTACAAACATGTTTGCAATTGGGTTTATGTAATAAATAATACATCCCCCTTTAACCAGTGCAATCTTCCCACCATCATTGTCCCCCATCTTCTTCCTTCATCACTCTGTCTCTCTTTGATACAGGCATTCTATTTATCTCACTTACTACCATTATCATGATAGTTGGTGGTATAGTTATTTCTCTATCTGCACTCACTAATCTTTGTGGTAAGCTTCATATCCTGGATGGGTCCTTCCAGCCCTCACCTCTATTGTCTCTGAGTATCAATACAATGCTGCCTTTTATTTTTCTTAAATCCCACAGATAAGTGAAACTATCCTGTGTCTATATCTCTCCCTCTGAATTTTTTCACTCAGCATAGTAGTTTCCATATTCATTCGAGTGTAGAAAAATTTCATGACTTTATTTTTCCTGACCATGAATCCATATAAATTTTGGGTACAGTTAGATTTCATCATAGTTTCAAACTTTTTAGTTATAGTACAAAAACAATTGCATGACCAGAGTGAGAATGTAATGAGAAGGGCATTTGTTTTGCATGTGGAGGACCCAGGTTTTAAACCCTGGTATCCTATATATTTTATTGAGCCTGCAGAGTTGATCCTGCAGCTCAGTCAAGGATAAGACCTGGAAACTGTTGAATGTAGCTCCCCAAGAAACAAAACAACACATGAAGCACTTATAATACAAAAATTAATGTCTATTACTGTGTTAGAATAAAACTATGTAGTAAATAAATTGTAGAAAGAATTTTCCAGTATGATGGCAGAAAAGAAAGCCCCAAGACCTTAATTGATTATACTGTTTTGACTAGCATACTCTATGAGAACTGTAAAACTGGTTAAGTTGCATCACCGATGCAAAATTATGAGGACACATGATAACAGTGAAAGGGTAGGAAATTTTCTGACACTTCTAAGACATGTCTGTGCCCTCCTGTGTAGCCTAATGAGAAGCAATTCAGAGAAAACTCTCTATAAGGGAGAATACATATAACTCTTAAAGTGGAAAAAGAATAATGGGGCAATAATTCCAATGTTCTGGTTATTTGGGGGCTGAGATGCCTGACAGATACCTTACTTAGAGTGTTTGTATGAACAGTATCAGGGTTTGTAACCTGCTAAAAACATATACAAATGTAGAGCACATTAGAATCCGGGTTGGGGTTTGATCCCCAGCACACATATTATCTCTCTTCTTTAAGAGGAGTGATCCCTAATCACAGAGACAAGTGTCAGCACTGAACACCACCAGGACTTGGTGTGATTCCCAAACAAACATCAAACCAAAAAGTGAATTACATATCTATTAAAATATAAAAGGAGGCCTCTATGAAGGCAACATTATTCAGTTGAATAAATTTGAAACCATGAAATTATATGTACCTAAATTTAAATGCTTGTAGTATTTACAATTAGTTGAGTCCTTTGAAGAATGCTCCTAATACTGTTTTATTGATGAAGGTAATATTGAGGTACTTGTTTTTTTATCAACTTTATGAAAACTTGTATGATGTTTAAATTATGAAATTTATTGTTGACTTTATATAAGTAATTAGCCCCCACATCACTTCTCAATTAACACTCCCATTTTAATTTTAATTTATCTATTGGGCTGACCTATGTTATGAATATAAATGAAGTGAGTTTATTACTTTAGGGGTACAGTTGACAGTAGTTGTGATGAATGGCAAAATTAAATCTTCCAAAATACCAGAATTTTGAATTTTTTTGGGGGGTACATCCAGTGGCACTCAGGGGTTACCTCTGGCTCTGCATTCAGATGTTGATCCTGGCAGGCCCAGGAGACCTCCTGGGTTAGCCACATGAAAGACAAACACCCCACCACTGTGCTATATAGCTCTGACCCCATAGAATCTTGAAAAGGTTTTATTAGTAATGTGAGCTTGATGACTCTTGATATTTAAAGTATTCAGATGATAATTAAGCTCCAAATTTAAATCATTAAAAGATAAACTATTTAAACTTTTGAAAATCTGTGTAATTTAGCAAACCAATATTTTCCAAATTCAGTGTTGTGAAGTCATGTGTAAAGTAGTTGCTCAATATAAATCCAACGTATTTTAACACAGAACAGAAATTGATTGAATGACTTCATATTCATTAATACTTACTATTAATAATTATATATTTTATAAGCCATTAATATATTTTTATTTTAAAACTACATATATATTTGAAACTGAATTTCCTTCATGTGCTTTAGACAATAATACAATATCAGATTAAAAGCAAAAAGAGTTATGAAAATATGGTTGTCTTTTATTAGTTCAGAGATTGGTACAAAAATTTATTATAATATAAAGTTCACTAAATTTTTTGTTCTGAAAATATACATGATATTCATAAGATTCTATGTAAACTCGTAGCCATATTTTATTTTATTTTAATAATTTTTGCATCACATTTTTGCTTTTCAGAGGTTATTCCTGATTCTGTGTTCATTGTAAACTCCTGGTTGTTCTCAGCCAGGAATAGAATCAGAAAAAAAACCAAATAGGACTAGAATCAGGGTCAGCAATATGTAAAGCAAGTGTCTTAACCACTATACTATCAATATGCCACCTATTATTACAATTTTATCATAAGAACACGAAATGCATCATAAATGTATAAATTTTGTTTTAAAATTTGATATTATAAAAATTTAACCTGTATTATATACATAAAATCAGACTTTTGTAGTCTTAATAATCTTTCCATTGATACGGTGGCATAAAACTAAAATAATTAAAAATACTATGTTGGACAGTTCTGAATGTTCTTATGAGTGTCAGTGTATATGTGCAAGTTATACAGTAAACTCTCAGTAAACTGGAGAAATGGTAAGGATAAACAACTTATTGATTTGTTTCCTTTGATCAAATTTAAGAATATTAAAATATCAATAAGTAAACAAGTAGTGTCTAATGTCATTCTAATGTAGAACCAGTGCAAACTTAAATACAGAGTATCAAACTTTTCTCTCTTACTTCAGGAATTTTTATCTAAAAACTTTTTAATGCAAAAATTATATTAGATATAAGCTCTTTCTTGCAGATGTAATTTATGTAGACTTAATTTTATTTTATATTTTTGAGGCATTTCACACATGTCAATCATCATTATTAATAACTTGACAGGTTATTTTTCAATAGTACAACTGTAAAATTATGAACAATTATATACTCCATAAATACACAATGATTGAAACATATTCAATTTTTTAGTATTTTTAAGGAAATAAAAGTTCTCTGATTTTTCCTTAGTTAATTTGGTCATTTTATTATATAACATTGTATACACTCTCTTCTAATTGATAAATGATGAATCATCATAGTCCATTTGAGCACATTTCAAAATTTCAAACCATATTTAGTGTCATAAAACATGCCATATCCCTTAGCCCCTTGATGTCCTAGAATGTTTTGACATTTCTTTTTGGTGAAAAACTAAAAAGCTTTTAGAAAAGGAAACTAAGAAATAAAATAAACAATACTAAACGACTGATTGCAACAAAGATAAAAATCTCTCTTTCCAACTACTCAGCCTCTATATGGCTACAGGGAGTAAATTTTGTAGTAAAGTCATTCATGATGGCTAACACATTGCAAATCTATTATTATTATTATATATCCAGGCCACTCCCTCATCCTCCCATTATTCAGCCTAGGAAACAGCTTGCTTTTAATTGTGAAACTAAAAGTCCAAAAGATAGCTCTAAAGTCTCAAGCATATGCTCTCCATACAAAAATATCTAGGTTCCATCCCCATCATTGCATGTTCCCTCAAGCAGCAAGTTAGGAATAGCTCCTGTATACCAGTAGACATGATCTAAAAAAAAAAGCAGTAAGGAAATAATTATATTGTGAGACTTAATATGCATACTAAGCCCAATGGTCAACATATTCTCCTGAACAGACTGATCGTTTTTATCTTTTATCTTTCATAACCTAAAAGTTAAGACTTTGGGTTTTATTTCATTCTGTTGTTAAGATGAAGATTAAAGCTTTTAAGATTAAACAATTTACAATATTTATTATTTCAGAATACATAAAGCCAATGCTCTGGAAGATACAAATATTACAATGTGGAATTCCTTGGATGATGTAAGAGTTAAGAAATACAAATTTTGAAAAGATGGGTTTAGCATTGTTAGTTTTGTTTTTTTAGAACACTCAGAGGTTTATTTGCTATTGGATATATTATCTGCAACTTTTTTGATTGCTCCCCAAAGCAAGAAAATAATCCTGATAATGAAAACTTACTTGACTATACTAAATATGACTGCATCAGAAAATATAAAGAATTTGATTCTTATATGGCTTGCAAATCATTAATTTATTTAACTTATTTTAAAATTTCAAAGCTGCATCTACTATTAATCATTCTTTTATTCAGTATATTGCTTCACTTAAATAAATTCCTGAAAACTGGAAAGAGTTGTAACTAAGGAATGACAGAATTAACAGAGAAATTCTTATGATAACTTAGCAAAGAAAAGGTATAGGTTTGCTAAACAGTTTCTTTCTGTGCCAACCTCATCAGATAGATGAATTTCTCCGTGATTAGAGTATATAGTGCCTGTGCGCGCGCGCACGCACAAACACACACACACACACACACACACACACACACACACACACACACATTCTCTAAAGTGGAGTGAAAAGGAAATCCACCTTTGCTTGGCTTCAAATTAATCTGAAACCCTTTAGGCCTCAGCAGGTGCCTAAGGCATATTTCACACCCATGTTATTTTTAGTTTAATGCTACTCTTCTTGTGACTGGCAGAAAGATTGAAAACTGTCATAACTCTAAGCAAACCTGGTTATTTCAGACATAGCCTTTCACAGAATTTCCTCTAATGGTCTGGATTAGAAAAAAGGTTGTTTATATCCTTTAAAGGACAAGGTCTCCTGAACCATCAAAGTAGTGGCTTGTGAATTTAGAGCAATACAACTTCCTGCTGTTCATGATGGGTGAGCTCCTATAGACTTTGCTGGAGTTGGCCTTCCACTGGGTATTGATGCTAATTGGCATTCTGTGAGGAACACAAGGCGGTAGAGAAGCCTCATATTTCATTTTGTTTGGCATGAGACTAATAGTAAGAAAAAAAAACACGTATCTAACATGTCTTCTATGTGCCCGACCTCACCACATTGGATAGGTTCATGGATAAATATCTACTTTACTATCACTCATTTCTACAATGTTAAGTATTAACAACAACATTTTCAATTTAAAAATTTAATTTCTCTCTCTAGAAGGATTTTTTTGATAAATAATTGCCTACATTTCTCAATTAAACAATTTTCTAGAAGAAATTGTAGACCTGAGAATGTCTATGTGCTCAGACATTTCCTCCAGTCTGAAGATTTTTCTGATACCATAGACAGCTTGGAAGGGTCACTCTTAACTCTCATACCCTTTTCTTTTTTATGCATTATTTATTTGTTGATGAGGTAAGCTACATGTGCATTATTGTTCTATTATTCATATTTTTCTTATTTCCTTAAAAATCATCTGTCAATAATGACTTCATAAATATTGAGTAAAATTGTAATAACCTTCTCAATGAACCAGATGTATACATTGCCCTCAGTCATCCATGAAAGGTAATTATCTGAAGCAAGCTGTAAAATCACAAATCAAAATCATAATTCACATATCAATGATGTGAAATTTAGTCTATAAAAAATAGTAAAATTATATAACTATGATTTATTGGTAAATCTAAGCTACAAATCTAACCAGTCTACAATACAGAGTTAAATAAATACAACTAGAGGGATAAATACAGTCAAAATATGTGTTGATTAATAAAACTGAAATTTTAAAACAGCTTTTTTGTTTCTTATTTAACTTTCTTGGACTCTGTCATTGTACCAAAGAGACTACTTTCTAGGATAATTTTCAATTAAAATTATTGTTCTAGCTCTATGATATAAACTGTGTGAAAACATTCTTAAAATGTGGGAATCTATTATCAAAGTGAATATTCTATAATAGTCTTTTAAACAATTTAACAAAATAATCTGAGTTAATTTATGTTTACAATATTAGGATAAAATCAGATTTTTTTCATATCATATGCATAAAAATAAATCACAAAGTTTTATATTCTTTCAGTTTTGAAGGTGAACCATCAACTAAAATAAAAATTCATTTAACATGTATTTTAAAATTCTCATGTATTTTTTAAGAGAAAAGGTCAAATGATAAACTTTTGAGATTACTTATGATAAGATTAAATTTTTGTTAAATTTTACAAAATTTTTGTTTATTTATCATGAAAGTGAAATATGATCACTCCAGACTGAACATTTTATTCCAGAATGTTATATAAACTAGCCTACTTGATTCTTTCCACATGATTTTGGACATTTGAAATGTGATTAGGTTGAGAAACTAGCATTTATTATTAATTTTGTTCTGTATTATTTGCATTTTGTCAAGTATTCTTATCAGTTTGTTCTCTATTATTTAATCTATAGATAAGAAAAGAAATTTAAAGATACATAAATTACCTTATAAAAATTTGTGGGTTCATGTGATTAATAAAAGTTAAAGAAGCCAAAGAAGTCACTACTTCAACAGTGTCAATGTCAATATAGACATTAGTGAACTTCGCAGACAAACTCAATGTTAGGCACTGGCCTTCAGTGTCTTCAAAACTTTTAGATAGTATTTAGATTAAAATATTAAAGATAAACAAGTATTTATATATTATGATATAGTCATTTACCCTTAACATTTCTTTATATATTTACATATACTCAATATATGTATATATTTCATGACTATATATTTTGCTGTTAAAACTTACTAAATTATAAGGATGGTATGTCTTTCTATAAGGTGGAGATATTCATGAATGTATAATGTATATAACTTATACATTCATAGTAGAGATTTATGTACTTAGCTGTGTGCAGATACAAGTACTTCCTTCATTCCTGACTTTTCCATATTATTTTTTAAAGCACTCTAAGTCATTCCCACATAGCCACACTATTCTAATGTAACTTAACTCTCAGAACTTTCTATATACTATTTCCTCTTATTTTCCTTTAATTTAAAATAGTTTTCTAATTTACTATTTTCTTTTCTCATATTTGTACTGACACTAACCACTGATATTTGAATTTAGCTCCAACTCTTCTATTGAATATTCTCATAATAAAATCAAAGGTGTCTCTTCTCTAACTTCAGTTCTTTTAGCACTTGACACTTGACTTTTCTCGACATGCTTTTAAATGTGGACGTTAGTGACAAAATTCTCCATTTGTTCATCATTTGCCTTTTTGGACCTTTGTTCACATTCTCGTTTATATATCAGGGTTAAAAAGAACAAAGATGGATTTCTCAGTTAAGCTCTGTCTGTAATCATTGTTCTCTTCTGATAGCCAGACAACTGAGAAAGCTTTTCTGAAACCTATAGGTCATAATGGCAGAGAAGCAAGTGAACCAGGCAAAAACTAATCATCACTGAAGCTTCTGTCATTTCGTTTCTATCCATTGGCTAACAGTAGTCAACATAACCTACTCTAACTTATGAGAAGGGAGATCTAGTCTTCTTGGGAGTGAAAAAATGCTATCCATGTTGGCTACTAGGACATTTGTGCTTTCCATTTGCCTCCTGGATCATGTTTCCTGTCTTGTGTCTCTATTTCTATGGATGGATCCTTACATTGGATTTTATCCACAGTCAGGCTTTGAAATTCTCTTAGAAACTACTGAGTCCAAAGTATTTATTTTTAATATTTATCTATTTTAAATTTAACATTGCCCAATTGCATGCTCACTAAGTTTTGTTATTTAAAAGGTTTGTGGAAGAGTGAGATATTGGGGTAAGTAGGAGGAGAGTTGGGGGATTCCAGGGTAATACAATTAGGCCCTGAAAAGATAGTACAGTGGGTAGGGTTCTTATCTTGAACAAATTTGATCAGAGTTTGATTCCCAATACTCCATATGGTTCCCAGAGCACCCAAATCAATAGTAATTTATAAATGCAAAAGAAGAGGATTACTGAGTGTGTCCCTCTCAAAAAAAAAACACAAAGTAATGTGTATAAATAAAGTTAATTATTTTTATGCCTGACAGGTTTACTTTTCTTTTGTACATATTTTGTTATTGGGAAGGCACAGCTAGCATTGCTTAGTGTATTATTGGCTCTGTGCTTACGGGTCACTCATTCTTGATGCTGTTTGGGGACATTATGAAGTGCCAGGGATAGAACTTGAATTGGCAACATGCAAGAAAAGCTTTTTAATACTTGTATTATTTCTCTGTGCCCATACTTTAAAACTAGTATTTTTTATAGTTTCATTTCCTTTGGTTTTAGTTTTCTGACCAAATGTGGTCTAAAAATATTACATAAAAGAATATATATCCAGATAGGCACTGCTTTACTATAGTATATAATTGTAATGAATCTATTTTATTATGAGTGATTAATTTTCTTAGTTTGCTTCATTTAAAAATAAAAATGTGTCATAGGCATTTGTGTTTAGAAAAAAATACAGCACAAAAATTACCTTAGTATTATTCATGATTCAAGTAAGCATTGGGGAGCTAGGAACATATCTCTTATGGATAAGGGCACAACTATTTATCTACTTATCAATAAAAGGATCATAATAATTATAATGAACAGAGTGGTTATAAGACCATTAACATATATATTTGAATATATATATAAAGCTAAAAATGTTAAACTGCCTTTATGATTGCTAAAAACTTCAATTGTAGCCTTAGGAGGGAGCTGAGGTGATATCTAATCTAAGTCTTTATAAATGATAAAAAATTAAAATGCACAGTTTGATAGGTTGCTGGAGGGTGAACTGAATTTAGTATTCAGGTTTCACAATGCCATATTCATCCACATCTATGGATGCTTCTATTTTGTAATCAGTCATAAAGTTCATATACAGAAAAGCATACCAGTATCATCCAGTATTAACCACACTTTCTAAAGGAGTATATATAGCATTGATTTATCTTGTGTAAATATGCCCTATCTAAATTAGAATTCAATATTATGGAGTTTAAATGATTAGAAAGCATCCTTGGAGAACTAAGAAAAAGAGTAAAAAGATTTTGTATAAGTTAATTCAGAGTATTAAAATAAAAATAGTTCTAGCTTTTTGTTTGACTTTAATCAGACATATTAAATTATAGGTGAAATATAATGAAATTTACTACTAAAGAGTGCAATATAAGGTTCTGATGAAAATATAGCTATAAAATTATCAATATTGAGATGCATGACTTCTCTCTCATCACGAAAATATTCCTTTCAATACTTTTGGGACTCTGCCCTTTGCTCTGCAACATATCACTATAGATTTTCTTTTTCATAATTTCTAGGATATAATTAGTTTTGTTTCTATCACCTATTCTTGCTTTTGAATGTAGCCATGCTGCTACATTTATCTAGCATTCTAGAAAGAACTTTAAAGAGTTTGAAATTTTACTTTGTTTACATGTAAACAAGTAAGAGGGCCATAGTTCCAAACATTCTAACATCGGATACAAGACTGCTAAGTGAAAAAGAAAATACTTGTTCATCACATTTAATCACTGTGGTCTATTTTCCCTCCAAGAACACAAGTTCATTAGCTATAAGTCACAAGGAAGAAATTCTGTGCTTATATTTTTTCCATAAACCTGCCTTGCTCGGGGCCGGAACAATAGCACAGGGGTAGGGTCCTTGCTTTGCATGCAGCCAACCCATGACTGATCTAGATTTGATCCTCGGCCTCCCATATGGTCTGAACCTGCCAAGAGCCATTTCTGAGCTCAGAGCCAGGAGTAACCTCTGAGTGCTACCAGGTCTGGCCCCAAAATAAAAGAAATCTGCCTTGGCTTCAGCTCTTGAAAGAAGACATTATTTTCATTATGCTAGTGATGAAAAGTATGGTGGAATATATGATATACGCAGTATATTTTTTCCGTCCTTCCAACCTGATTTTTCTATAAATATTTGTAAATGGTAATCTGGGAAAAGGCTATAAGAAGCATTGAAACTTCACAGAGATTTGACATCAAAGTTACTCTTTTTATTGCTGTAAAGCAGTTTGTTGTCTTGGATAAACAACTCTCTCCCTCATTATCTATTTGCTAGTCTTGAACTGTTGACTGTCTAGATTTGATAAAGTTATCCTATTGTTGCTACAACAACAATCTTATCAAGTTAAGACAATTCCCTTCTTCACCTCTTTAGTTAAATTGACTCAAAGATATTTGAGTTTGTTGTGGCACTAATGTGAATGGGATTTTTTTTTAATGTCCATTTCTTCTCTACCATTATTGGTGTATAAGAAGGCCATTGAGTTTTGCATATTAATTTTTTAGTCTGCCACTTTGCTATTTGAATCTATTGTTTCTAGAAGCTTTTTGACAGTCTTTAGGGTTTTCTAAATACATTATCATGTCATCTACAATTGGTGAGATCTTGACTTCTTCCTCTAATAACTGGATGCCCTTGATATCCTTTTCTTTTACTTGACATCTTTTGGTAACTTTCCATACTCCAGCTTCCTATTTGTTCATTGACAATAAGACCCAAACTACTTTTTTGCTGTATTTAGCATTATGTTAAATCTCTTTCCCAAAGTTCCATGCCTTTGGCACTTAGTGTAACCCAGTCTTCCTTACCATTTGAACAAATGTCAGAATATTTTAAATAAATATATTGAAAAGTATAGATATGGCCCATAATCAGTGTTCAATTTTCTAACATTTTCTCAAAGTCCTTGGCTTACATTATCATTTTCATTAGAATTCCTTTGCAAATGAACCAATTTTCAGTTTTTTTAACCACATAAAACATATATTCTTCTACATAGATTACATCTTTTTATCTTGTTTAAAATTTTGGATTATCCAAGATTATAAAGATGTTTTCCTGTATGCCTATGCAACTTTGAATCTTCGATTTCACTTATAATAAAATTCAATTGTATTTTCTTATATATTATACATGAATATTGGTTATTCTACCCTAATTTTCATTTAACATTATTTATTGAAAGACCATACTTTTACTTTGGAAGCACTTAAATACTTATGCAAAAATCAATTACTAAATCAGTCTGGGTCTATTTCCGTACACTATTTTGCTCCATTGATTATTTGTATAACCTTACTTTAATGTCATGCTATCTTGAGACCATAACACTCTACTGAGTCTTAAAAGCATATATTGAAAACTCGAAGTTTGTTCTTTCTCAGGTTTTTCCCTGGCTACTTTAGGTTTAATAAATTTTCATTATATAGCTTTATTAAAAATAAGAAAACAGATTATTATATTTAATAATAAATTCAGCACACTAGGATTGTGCTGAAACTAAGGACCAATTTGGGAGTTATTTGGCATTTTAATAATTTTATTAATATGATCATAATATGGAATATTCCTTTGGTAAGTTAAATCTTTGATTTAATATCTTTTGATATTATGAAAAATTTACCCCAGCACTACAGGTTAATATTAAGCAAAAGACAGAAACTTCCACTGTTTCCTAGAATTCTCTGAATGCATGTGTATGACTTCACTTGTCCCTATTTTTAATCCCAATTTCTAGTTGTATCACTTAATTGTTTTTATCTACTCAATTCATAAAGCAGTGCCAGCTCTATTTGAGATCTTCTTTAAGTCTAAAGATAATTTTAGGCAATACATTTCTTTTTGTTCTATGCCACATAATGTCTAATGTCTAAGTATTTTTCATATACAGTCAAACTTATTAACTCATTTTTGTCGATTTATTTACTATAATAAAGATGCAACCTTCAAAAACAAAGCATGTGCATGTTCGTGTTATTGAGAATCAGCTGTAGATTGGGAAAGTTTGAGTCAACCATATGTAACTTCCCAACCCAAGTGAAGCAGATGGATGCTCTGCCTTCTTGTTTCAACTTTCTACTGTAAACATTTGTCTACTTCTAGTCTGTTTAATATCAGAAAACGTTTTTTACTAGTTTTTTTTTTCTTTTAGGGGGCTTAAGGGAAGGCAGATTTTGGGTTTGTTTATTCTCATTTTAATTTGGGGGTAATGTTGGCTTCATTTTTTGGAAAGAATTCCTAGATTTTCTTATTTCTAGATGCAACTAGAGTATTCAATGGATTGTTACTGAAGGTTTAATAAGATTCATTAGTAAGTCTGGACATGAATTTTTGTATTATAGAAAAATTCTGCTGTTTCCATTTCTCTACCAATGATAGATCTGTTCAGATTTTCTATTCAATCTTGATATATTGTATAATTCAAAATATTCATCCTTTTCTTCTAGGATCTAAAATTTAATGAAATTAAGCTGAGGGCAGTAATTTATAAGTAATTTATATGATATTTAGTATTTTGTGATGTCTTCTGTACTTTTTCTTTTATCATATGTAATCTAATTTACAAGTTTTTTTGGGGGGACACACCCAGTGGTGTTCAGGGGTTACTCCTGGCTATGCACTCAGAAATCGCTTCTGGCTTGGGAAATCATATGGAACACCAGGGGTTCAAACTGCAGTCTTAGGTCAGCTGTGTGCAAGGCAAATGCCCTGCCACTGTGCCCCCACTTTGACCCCATATAAGTTTTCATATGAAATTTGTTAAGGTTTGTGAATTGTTCTCATTCTTTTGAAAAGCAGTTCTCAGTTTCATTATTTTCAGAAACTTCAACATCAATGCTCTGGTTTGTATTTTCTCTTTATTTCTACTTACTTTAGGTTTAATTTGTTGTTTGTATAGCTTCTAAAGATATAGATTTACATAAATTTATTTTGTTTTTATTATTTTCTGATAAATGGTATTGTTAAGTGCCCTCATCTTAGTATTATTTTTATTGCACTCCAAATGTTCAAATAGCTTGTTTCTTTAACCTACTTTGTTTGACTCTTTGGTTACAGTGTAGAGCAATAATGTATTTTGACTATGCCTAAAACTTGAAAATAAAAGTATTGTAAAGCATGTTGCCTAACATTTTTAAAAAAGCAAAATTATCAAAGGTGAGTGTTAAAGGCAACAGCAAAATGTATGGAGTATTTTACTTTCTTCTCATTTTATTCCATAAAGGATTTAAGGTCTAACTACAGAGAAAGTTCAAGAAAATTGAATAAATAGGATAAAGAGATCTTAACAACTTTGTTTCTCCAGTTTATAAAATTTAATTTGATAACAATACGCATTTAAAATTTCAATCTAAATATCTCAATTCCTTCCTCCTTACAATCATACTTTGCTAAACACTCTGAACCTTTTAAGTACAAGCAGTTTCTGCTTTTTGTTTCCAAATGGGCACTAGACATGTTGATACATTTGCTATTCTTGACACTTCTGTAGTTTGAACCTAATTTGGCCACTTCTGGTATCTCTCATCAAACTCAGTAATGGTCACAATCTCCAGACTTCCCTGCATTAAGGTTAGTCTATATTTAGGTGTGTCTGTATATATAACTAGTGTTTATTTAGCTTGTCTTCTTAGGAACTGGGTTCTGTCTTTACAAAACATCAACTTTCCTTTACATTTAACAAGAAGTCTACCCATTTAATGAATCAAACCTATATATCTAACAACTTAGTTATATATTTGCACCAAACTGCATTTCTAAAGGCCTGAGAGACTGATCCATGTGCATGAGTGTGTGTACATGTGTAGGTGGTAGTATATATGTGTGTCTCTGTGTATGTGAATTGCATTCAAGGACTGCCTTGAATGTATATCCAATTCAGGCAAAATTCCCACACAGCATAAAACCCTATTGGATGATTATTTTGAATTAGTTAATTTGTTATTTTTAATAAATCAAGTAACATTCTTATGCCCATACTTAAAATTTAGGAGGTTTAATATGTTAAATATAGCATTGTGGTGAAGATATCTTTTGATTTTCAAGAAAAGCTCTGAATTTATTCTTTTTTTATATAGATTCTTCCTTAGATTATTTGTACAGGTTTTGATTCATAAAACAAGTTTATCTGCACCCAAAGAAAAGACCCCAAAGAGTTGCAACGAGCATTTCATTCTATGTATGATACAATCATATATACTAAGGGAAGTGAAATTTGAAAGTAAATATCAAGTAAATATCAAGATTGGGTTAATGGGGGGAAAGCTGTATGGAATTTTAGAAGACCAGATATTTAGCTAGGCAATAGATATAGGAGCAAGGTTGATCCTGAGGGGAAATAATAATCATGAAAAGGCATTTAGACAGGTTAATAAACATAATTATACTGCATCAGCCTTTTCCTTACTTGTAGAACACATTGACAAGTCCCACAATTTTTCTCTTCACAATACTTGACAAGGAAATTAAATCATAATATTAATCTTATAATCAGACAATTTCCAGGGGTTCCTAAAATCTGTTGTCACAATCTTTCTTAATATTTTTGGACTTATGTTTTGTGGTAGCAAAATGTGCTAGTTACATATATATAAATTCTTTAACAAAAATATGCAGAGATTGTGATTCGTTTGGTCATGTCTGGTCTTCCCAGTGGCACAGGAATGTACTAGAAAAACAAGGCCACTCACTACATTTCTTTATGCACATGAACACAAAAAATTGCAATAATTATGTGACATTTACAAATTAACTCCCCTCCCTCACACCCAATAAACTAACTATCTTGTATGGGCAGCTCAGATTCCTGACTTAGGTGTGTGTTAAAATCTAACTGCTTGCCTGCCCTTGGTTTTTATGCCTTCACAAAGCTCTGACAGATAAATTGCATACTTGTCTGTGTTGTCAGTAACTGCTTTGAGTTAGTAAAATTAGTTGATAAATATTCTATGCCTGGCATACAAATCATACATTGAGAAGGGTATCATATTCCTATTTAGAAAAAATTCTATTTTAGCCCAATATTGAAACTTTTTAAAGACTTAATCATGGGGAAATTCATGGTCCAACTCAGCACACTCTAATTACCTTTTGAACAAGTAGACCTCTTTTCGTTATTTTACTCATAGTTCAATGACTTTTACAATCTTTCACCAGATTCACTTGGTGATCATTATATTGTGGTTTTGGTTTGTGCCTTATCCAATTGAGCTTTGTATTTAGGGATCATTCCTGGTGAACTTGGGGACCATATGGATTACCAAAGACTGAACTATGGTAGGCAATTTTAAGGCAAGTAAGTGCTCTACCCATTGTCCTATCAATATGGTCCCAATCTTGGTGACCTTTTAACTAATTTTCTTCTGTTTATTTTATGTTAATTATTCACTAGTTAAAAATCAGAGTCATTTTATAGCTCTTCTTTCTCTCTCACAAACTACAACCAACTAAAATCTGTTTGTTTCTCTATTCTATCTCTAGATACTTTATCCTCATCATCAATCTCTGGTTAAAACTATCCTTTACTTTAGAATTTTGTAACCATATATCACTAAATATAGAAATATATTTCTAACAATTCAGTGGATTCTGTCTTTTAAAATTTTCACAGAATAAACATATTCTTATATATCTACACAATGCATACACATATATGTGAATATATAAGTAAATATGTGGACATGTTCTTACTCAAATTATATATCTATATTTATGTATCTCTATTGCTATGTTTTTATAGATATCTATCCATCTACCTATCCATATAGCTATCCACACATCTATCATTATCTATCTATCTATCTATCTCTCTCTCTCTAAGCAATTGGAGTAAGATTACTCAACTGAAATCTATTTACCTTAAATTTACATAATACATAATTAAACCATCCATCAAAAATCTCTCTCAAGTGGAATTAAGGAGTTCTGGAACTCTTCAGTCAGTCTGGTAGTTCAACATCCTGATGAACACTACAGTTCTAATAGTCCCTGCTGTGCTTGGCATACTTGAGCTGCACCAACTATCCCTTCTCTCAATAAAATTCTATTAGATTTTGATTCAGATTTCCTCCATATTATTAAAAAATTTCCTATTTGCATTCTATTGATTTCCTCATCATTTGTTCATTTGCTCATTTGTCTGAGCTTTGAAAATAGGGTCTATTGGTGACTTAGATCTATCCTTTACACTACTGAACACTCAACAGTTGCTGAATGGTTCCATACATTGATAAAGGGAGGCCTCAGTAACAATCACTGTTTATGTGATTTATCATTATGCATTTTAATCTTTTATAGGACCCATTCTAATGAATTCTTCTCTAACCGACCATTTTTTTCTATTGTAGATTCAACAATCCAATTTTTGAATAACAAAGGAACTTTGAAGTTCTTGTTTATTACAAGATTCATCCTTAATAAACACTTAAAAGTCTATTGCATATTGCCTTAGACAAAGCTATTTTAAAAGTCAATACTCAAAAAATATGCCTAAAAGTATTATTACCTAAAATCATAAAATGGTGGCCAGAACCATGGTGCAAGTGGCAGGGTATTTGCCTTGCAAATGCTAACCTGAGACGACAGGGTTTGATCCCCTGGCATCCCATATGGTCCCCCAAGTAGGAGCGATTTCTGAGCGCATAGCCAGGAGTAACCTGAGTGTCACTGGATGTGGCCTCAAAACAAAAACAAACAAAAATAATAATAAAATCATAAAATGACATTCATTTTTTATTCCTATTTTGTAAAACAAAATCCATTCATTTTTATGTATACAAGGATATCTGCATATCTGGTTTTGAGTACAAGAAGTGATTGTTTCTCAGCTTTATAAATTTTTGCTTTTCAAAATAGTCTTCTGCCTGCCTAAAATTTCTTATAATGCATATATATTGTTTCTTTTTCAGAATCAGCAATGCCATTAGAATAGATATTGAATCCATTTAATTAGGAATGTACTTGCCAAACTCCTGAAAGTGCTCTTCCCTTATACTCTTCCCTAATACTCTTTGTAATGTAAAAGAGGAAGAGTTGATGACTGTCCAATATTTTAAGTAGCATTCTTTCATCAGGATTGTGAAGGATCATAGTTTAATGGTTAGCAGAGTAAAGGATGAAGCTGGAAATTGAGTGTTACATGTGAGTGGCAGGGAAGATAGGTGTGTCTGTGTTTGTGTTTTGTTGGGCTCATTTGTAATGCATAAAAGAGTGAGAATGAAGAAAAGTAAAAGTGTTGACAAGTGTTTTTCCTTTTCTTAAATTCCAATGACACTGACAGTCTTGTCTGAGCAAATAGCACTTAATATTAAAGACAGAAAATAGAAGAGTTGACAGAACTTGTTTGGCTGAAGTAAATCAGTTTTTTAGAATAAGGAAAATTTATATAAATTTTTGGAAAGTTATATAATAAAAAAAAGAAAATTTCTTTTCTCTCTTCACCCAAAATAAGGTTTAATTGAGGGACATAAGATTGTTATGGAGGGGCAATTAAATATGAAAACACACATACTTAAATTACTATAGTTGAGCAAATAATAAAAAGAAAAATCTTTTAAAATCATGTCTAGTATGACAATATAAATATATGTGTGCAATCTCTCAGTCTTTTGAAGGTTTTTGCATGTTAAAGAAGACATATTGGGGCCGGCGAGGTGGCACTAGAGGTAAGGTGTCTGCCTTGCAAGCGCTAGCCAAGGAAGGACAGTGGTTCGATCCCCCATCTCATATGGTCCCCCCAAGCCAGGGGCAATTTCTGAGTGCTTAGCCAGGAGTAACCCCTGAGCATGAAATGGGTGTGGCCCGAAAAACAAAAACAAAATTAAAAAAAAAGAAGACATCTGTATATCCGCACCAGAAATATTACCTATGAATGTACCTTTCTTCTTTAACATTCACAAAAATTATTTAGGAAATGTGTCCAGATTATGAGATCTGGTGGTAATTTTAGTAGCAATGTGTCCTCATCTTTTCTAAAAAGCTTTTATGTGCTGGAATAATTTGATTTTTTTACAGTATTTAGGCTTCATTTAGAGTTTTTTGAATAACAGTGTGGCATTCAATAAATAAATAAATTTTTATTTGTGTTGTCATAAAAATGTACCTTACCCAACACTTTGCCACCAATGGCAAAATGACAATTTAAAAGTCTCATGAAAAATCATTAAAGTAGAACCAAAGTGACAGTACAAGGGTAATATGCTTGCCTTGCACACAGCAGAACTGATTTTGATCCCTAGAATTGAATATGTACCACAGAATTCTGCTAGGAGAGAATCTTGAGCCTAGAGTCAGGAGTGAGCCCTAAAAACAGTCAATTGTGGGCCACCAAACAAAAACAAAGACAATATGGAAATTATAAAAGGCCATAGAGATCCTTAAGAACAAACACAATCTATATTGCTCTATTCTAGGAAATAAGGGTAGAGTAAATACAATTTTGATTGTAGTTGCTGTCATGAGAGGTAAAATTTTACTGCTGCTTATTTTAATCATTGCAAGTATTTTGAATCTGGAAGCTAATTTATATATACACATATGTATATACTCCAATGTATACTGTTGATTTTAAATTATAAGATTATTAAATTCAAGTCATAGAGCTAAGGGACCTGTTTTGAATGAATTTCCAAGAAAAATACTTTTAACATAGTTTATAACTGAGTAGGGAAATAGTGCATATGATAAGTACCTATACAATAGAAACTTAAATATTATATAATTATATTTAAATTACTAAGCATATTATATATTCTCTATAAGTAAATACTAAGAGACTATTGCATTTGACATAACTCATATAGGCACCATGTAATAAAATATTGGAGATTATTCTGATGCAATAGTTTGAGTTAGTTACATCATCACCAAAGCAAAGTCCTAATGCTTCCTAGAAGGAACTCTGAAGAAAACTGTGCAACAGCTTTCTACTCACCTTTTTTCCAGACCACTCCAGCTTAATTGCCTGAGTCTACTCTGACTTGAGCTGTGGAACTACATTTTCAAGTATGTTTATAGCTCTAGTATTGATTGGTCGATTCTGTCCAACTAGCCCTTGTAATAAACAGCTCTGCTAGAGCTTGCACTGTTGGAAGGAGTGATGCATTATTTAACAGTAGCTAATCAATATAAAACAAACTCCCCTTTGTTAGAGCCTTACTATTGATAGACTGCTTCACCCTTTTAATTTTTTATTATTTTGCATTGATTTCTGAAATTCAGTTCTGTATCTTACTTTTCTTCCATCGGTAACTGTGAGCTCAGCCCTACCTGACTAGAAACCTAACATCCTTTTTGAATCACAAATTACCCAACTTAATTAAAAACAATTAGTTAAGAGTTTAAAAAAATCATTCAACTTTCTCTAATCAAATTTAATGAGGGTGACACATTAAATACAGAAGTAGGGGAGGGGTTACCTACAAAAAGCCTGAAAAGACAAAATTTTGCTGCTACATTTATTTTAGGCCAAACTCTCAGATTTCTCCAAGGAGTCTGGATGTACTTAGGGGAAATTCAATCCTGTAACTACCACTAACACCAATAGGGATTTGTCCTCTAAACCTAGCAATATCAATGGAAAAATAGGGCCTTTCATTGTTGTTGCTGTAATTGTTTTAGTACGTCTATTTATTTTTTCTTTCTGTTTAAAACTTAAACAAGTTGTAGAGAATAAAACTATGGCAGCTATATCAGGTAATGCCGCACCTACATGCTAACTCCCTATTTGGCAAATACAAAATAAAATCTAAGTATTTGCATAGAAAGTATGAAAGTGGGAACTTTATGCAGAGCAGGCAGATATTCAGATGTCGGTAAGTGTTTGCAAGCATGTGAACATGTATAAAACTAAACAGAAAAGAAGCCTATTAATCCTTTTCATTTACTACTGTAGTCTTAATTATTCTTTCATAACTATAAAGTAATAGCAAAGTAAAGCCTAGTTTCTAGGTAAGAATCACAGGTTGAACATTTATTGTGTTTTTTATGCTCATCATTAAATATATTTTTATCATGTATGCTTTCTGTTTACATAATAAATGCAAATTATGACACAGAGATTAGAAAATATAGTATGAAGAAAATAATAATTTCTCTATTTTCTATTTGTCAGATAACTCTTCGGTTGGTAAAAAGTTTGTGTGCATATACTTTACTTTTTTCCCTCTCTATTACTTGTAATTAAAATTAACCTCTATTTTTAATCACCTTATTTTAAAAGCCAATTCTACCTGACACACTACACTGCTATTTTGTACTTGTTTTTTATTACTTGTGTTAAGAGAGGGAGAGTCTATCTTTATTCATCTATATAGTGTCAAGACTTCCAAAGCCTAATTTCTACATGTAAAGACTAAAACAAACCAGAAATAAAAATAGAAGCTCTGCAAAAATTTAACCCAGGAAGCAAGGATTCTAAAGCAAAGTGGTTTAGGTAACTAGACTAGCTAAAATTCACAGGTCAAAATAGACATTGAAGAGATTAGTGGCATTTAGTTAAAGCAGTTGCCTTGCACATGACAGGTTGAATCGTAGGTTGAACATTTATTGTGTTTTTTTATGCTCATCATTAAAATATTTTTATCATGTTTGCTTTCTGTTTACATAATAAATGCAAATTATTTATTTATCTGCAATACCACCAAGATTTATCTCTGAGCACAGACCCATGAGTAAGCCCTTATACTATCAGAAATAGCCCACCCTAATCTCCTACTTCCCTAAATCACACTCCAAAAAATTTTTATATAGGAAAGAAAGCTAGGTGTGGGGGTTTAGTTATATTTGATAATGTCTCCACTCTACTATTCATTCGACAATATTCAACATGTACTGAAACATTTTCTAATATATCCAGCATTAATTGATTCACAATCTGAAAGCCACAATAACGTACAGTTAACTTAGTTATACTTAGATATCCTCTTCAGTGAAGTGTATAAGTAATTTCCTCTTATTACCTTGAATTGTCATTTTGTGTTCTTGGTAGCACTAAAGATTATATTGTTGTTGACTTATTTTTTAATTCACTGATTCTATTGATTGTAATTGTTCACAACCAAATAACTACTGGCAGACTTCTCTTTTTAAATTACTTTCAGAGTTCTAGGTCAAAATATTTTGAGCCTCTGCCCTCTATTGAATTGTTATTTTAGACAATGAATAATAGAGTCTAGCATGAATCCAGTAAGAAGTTAAGTCACAGGCTAATAGTATAGCTTTCTATTATCTTCTTTCTTATCTCTCTTACTAGGCTTTTCCATTGTTTTGGGTCACATTCTAAATGTTGTAAGACATATATCAAAGAATTTTACAATAGAAGAAAATAAAAACAATGCCTTTTTAAAAATCCTTTTAACATTCCTTTATTTCTTACTTATAGAAATTTCCTAATAAATAAAATAATACAAAAATTCAAATGAAAATCCATGATTTACAAAAATGGTGAGAATGTCATAACTCAGAAAAATCATTTCTTCACTAGAGAATACTAAAAGCTTAAAAACTTGGGGGAATCAGTATTAATAATGTAGAAACAAACATAGAAACACACACATCCTCTCATAGGACAAGAACCTACTCTAGGTTAAGTGTTGAATAAATTTCCAGGGAGATCAGAAGATCCATCAAATGTCAATCCTGAGCATCGAATTGTTGGCACTATGTCTGCTTATTATAGAAAAATAATCATCATAAGTATATAAAATTCATGAGGAAGTTTATGTTTCTGTGAGATTGAATTGGCCAACTCAATTAGAAATAATATACTTAATCAGACTCTAAGCACACAAACTAGATTCTTAAAGTTATTTGATTAAGAAATTCTCTAATTAAATTTCTTAAGGTTTGATAAATTTCTACACCCTGACAAAAATTCAAATGTTATTTTGAATGAGTCAAATAAGACAACATTAAAAGCTTCAATCACTATTTATATAATGTAAATGTTAAAGAGAACCAGATATCTCTGACATCTAAAAGGATACCAGTCCTAAATCATTGCAGATTTGAGGCAAGAGTTATTAGAATAAAATCCAAGGATTATCTTGAATCTAGAGAAAGTGAATAAAGAAAATAAAATTTTACAATAGAAAAAGGCAATGTGGGAAGTACGTATATCTGAAAATTGTTTTTGTCTGTTTAGTTGGTTAATGATTGGCTGGTTGGTTTTGTTGAATGTTCTGTGATTTGTTTTAATTATATATTTTTGTACTTTTCATTTGTGCAAATTGAATTATGACAAATAAACTTCAAGTTATATAATTATTAGTTAATATTCGTTCACCACTAAAAGTTTAATTCTATCCCTTATCATATAAACAAACAGTTAAATTTTCTTTAAATTACCTAATTACCTTGACCTTCCTTCCATTCTAGTTTAGAAAATTTAATCTTGTGGTTTAATTGTTCACTATTTAGAGAGACAGAGGTTCCAGGGTCAATCAGCATGCTCATAAATATATAATTTGTCAATACAGTGAGAATTTATGAGAAATCATTTGACTGTGTGTATAAAATATTTGCTTGTTGTCCTAAATAAATATAGACACGCATATATGTGCATATATCATTATATAGTTTATATTACATATGTCACTTTTTATTATTAAAATAAGTATCACCTAAATTGAACTCTTAATTGTATATTTTTATATATTCATTAAAAGAAATATGTCTTACTTTCATACTTGTTGTATCATCATGAATCTCTATCATTCAAATTTATCTTGTATTTTAAAAGTTCCTTTCATATTATCTTTTGTTTAATGTTTTTACTTTTGCATGAGAAAATTTTGATTCAAATAGATGAATGGTAGTGTCATATAATGTCTGTGATTATCTCTCAATGTATAGTGATGAGAGATTAATAGTAATACATAAAAATTCTAATCTCACAAAATCTTAAATTTTGGGGGGTCACACTCTTGGTGCTCAGGGGTTACTCATGGCTGTGTGCTCAGAAATTACTCCTCACAAGCTCAGGGGACCATATGGGATACCGGGATTTGAACCACTGTCCGTCCTGGATAGGTTGGTATAAGGCAAATGCCCTACTGCTGGGCTATCTCTCCTGTCCCAAATCCTTAATTTTTTTTTTTTTTTTTTTTTGGTTTTTGGGCCACACCCGGTGACGCTCAGGGGTTACTCCTGGCTATGCGCTCAGAAGTCGCTCCTGGCTTGGGGGACCATATGGGACACCGGGGGATCGAACCGTGGTCCGTCTCCTAGGCTAGCGCAGGTAAGGCAGGCACCTTACCTCCAGCGCCACCGCCCGGCCCCCAAATCCTTAATTTTTTAAAGTCTAATTTAAAATTCCTGTTGAACTCTAAGTCTCATTGTCAAAGTCATTAATTTTTCTGAATTACAAAAATATTACAGATTTTTTTAAATTAATTTTTAAAGCATTTTATTTTCACATTCATTCTTTATATAATGAAAAGGATTATTCTTCATGTTGACTACCCTGGTCTGGTTGTTCTGATTGAAATGACTTGTACAATTCAATTACATTTTTAATGTTTGTTTGGAGATGGATAAGGGTTAATTTTCAGAAATTTCACTAGCATTGTTCTTTTTTTTCAAAGGATATCAATCTAATTTTTATGGGTTTAACCTCTTTACATTTGATAGGTCAACACTGTTTAATTATTATTGAATTGTTTCTAAGTTTTATCCCAAGATTATGTGTTTATTTGGGTGTACAATTATTATGCTTAATAATTACTCTGTGCACTTATTATCTTCATAAAGAATTATATGTTTAAGTAATGTGGACCTTTCCTAGTAGATGCACAAATATGTAACATATTTCTGAGTGTGTTTCTATAGAGCTTCACTTTTCTTCTCTTCATAGGTCAGAAAAACTATATAATTTTTATCCAGTCATAAATCTTACTAGGGAATTAGCGGGTTTTACATAATAACTTATTTTCATGACAAAGACTGCAAAAATAATTTTGAACACATTAGAATAATGTAATTTGCTTAGCCTAAGCACATTCCTGAACTGTGATAATCAAAAAGAGAAAAAGGCACATGAATTATATCATGAAAAGATAACATATGATTTAAAGCACTTACCTTTGCATACAACTGACTCCTATACCAAATATGATCTCCTGAGTATTTTCAGTAATCACTGTTGAGTCTAAAGACAGGCCTAGCCCATGAGAATTCATATATTGATCCACAGACTCAGAAAAAAGTAAGAAAATAATATCAAATCAATATGATAAAAATTTTTACTTAAAGGGGCCTGTATTAATTTAAAATTCAATACAATAAAACTGACATAGTGTGTTTTTTGATACTATGTTGTTAGTTTTCATTAATAAGAAGTGTATGTTTATCTCTTCTTTATAGACTACTTTATAGTCTAGGACAGATTGCAAATTCATATCTGAGTGTTTTGCTTTGTGTTACATATTTTTGTTTATATTTTTGGTTGAGCATACAAGAAGTCTTTGGGGGCTATTACTTGCTCTGTGCCCTTGATTGCTCCTGCAGATATTGGGGGACAGAGCATGTGGTACCAGGGACCAAACCTATGTCTTCTTCAGGAGAAATCAGAACTCAAAATTCTGAATCAACTTTCCAGCCTTTCATGTTTGAGTTTTACTAGAATATCAGTGTACCAGAATAAGAATATAATATTTAAATCATATTAAAATTATAGCAAATATTTTATATGCTAAAATTGGTGTTGAAGTTTAAGAAAATTTTCTAAATAAGTTTAAACCCATTTTGTATTAGTGTCGTTTCTTTCATTTTTCCAAAGTGCTATATTGTTTCAAATTTTAATACTTTATATTGAAATAAGATTATACTGATAGAACAGTTTAGAAATCATTCATGTGTGATTTGCCTATGTCTCCAAATTTCTTATCTAGAAGTTATAGAAATGTTTTTAAAACTCACCAATTATCAAAGACATTATTCAATTACTAAACAATCTGATTTTTGTTTTTATAAGGTAGGAGGGTTACACCTGGTTGTGCTCAGTGCTTTGTCCTGGCTTTACTCAGCAATCATTCCTGTTCTACACTTGAGATCATACAGGGAGCCTAGGATGTAATCTGGGCAAGCTGTGGGCAAGAAAAGCACTTTACCCATATACTATTTTTCTGGCCCCACATGGTGATTTCTTTTTTTTTTTTTCTTTTTTTTTTCTTTTTGGTTTTTGGGCCACACCCGGCGTTGCTCAGGGGTTACTCCTGGCTGTCTGCTCAGAAATAGCTCCTGGCAGGCACGGGGGACCATATGGGACACCGGGATTTGAACCAACCACCTTTGGTCCTGGATCGGCTGCTTGCAAGGCAAACGCCACTGTGCTATCTCTCCGGGCCCACATGGTGATTTCTTAACTAGATTCATGCAATCTTTGTTTTAGCAATATAATCAAATAAGACAATTAAATTTTCTCTAAATGCTTGCTAGAAGACTCCACAAAATTGGTCAAATATATACATATTGTAAATAAAAATGTTCATGGTTCAGTTAACCTCAACTGCTTGATAAATAGATTTTTCACTTAGATGTAAATAAATAAAAGGATATTCTTCCTAGTTCTTCTCCCAAAGAGTTTATGAAATCAGAGGGATACTATTTTACCCAAACTAAAAAGGACAGTGATATCTATGATTCAAAGAGAATCAATCATCAAGTGAACTACAAACATAGTGAGGGCAGGGTCAGAAGCCATTGATTAGTGCAGGACATCATTCTATTTTCTCATCAACACACTGAAAATATTTTAAAATATTTCATCATAAAATTTGAGTATCAAATTATGCTTTGGTGTGCATTTGGCTTATTACAAATCAATTATTTTAGATCAATTTCCATTTTGTTGTTTATCTAGCGGAGGAAGGACACTAAACAGTAAAAGTGCAAAATTGGCCAAGGAAGAAAATCAAGAACTAAAGTATGTGTAAATCATTATCTCCTGAAAAACCAAAAGTTGTGATTAGATATAATGCTAATGTGTTATTTATGAAGCCAACATTTATAAGAAAGTTACATTAAAAATATATTCTAAAGACATTTCCTCACTTGAAGCAGCTAAATTTGAACAAATCTCTTGTAACATACATCCTTTGAAAAGACTGTTGGCAATAGTCTGTGAAGCATTGAGAGCCCTGTGAATTTTAACAATATGAGTCTACTACAGGCTGTGTAGACTGTGATTCCAAACAAGATTTCACTCTCTGCCTTGTACTGAAAACTTCCTTTTTCCAACAGCATTACTTTGCTTGCCAAGAGTGACATAACCTTGAAATTATTTGTTACATTTTCCAATGAATAAACCCAGCTTGTTAAGGAAATGGGCAGCCTATATCATTAGCCAAGAGTACAATACTGTACTGAGAATTCAGCCTTGACTGGTGGGCCCAGAGTTTTACTTGTTTCTGGGAAATCTCTTATTTAAGAAATACAGTATTTTCATTGTACTTGGAGGGCAGGATTAGTGTTTTGAGGTCCTTAGTAAAACATGCCATATCCTGCACTACATGGTCATTGAGGTTCACTCGATCTTCAATATAGTCCTGTCCAGATCACATTTATATTCACTCTAACTACACTTGCCACATATTGATGGTTTTTTTCTCTAAACCAATTTTGTGGCTATAAAATAAAATTCTATTTAATTTTATTTAATAAAATAGTTATATATTCCTGAAGAAAATTAAAAAGTACTATGTCCCCCAATAATCCTGGATATGCCAAGTTGACAACAGGTGATAATTATGCAAATGAAGAAGCATAGCATGAGATAATAGGGCCAATCAGAAGGGCAGGGGACACAGGAAGGAAATAGACTGGAAGAGAATCAGCGAGGGGAAAATGCCTAGAAACACTCCTCTAAATAATTAGAAATCCAAATAACTCTCTTCCAGTTAAAACTGCAATGGTTGGCTGGAGAATTAACACAGAACGTAAGCCTTGTGGCTGAACATGATTCAATATTCAGCATAGTATTTAATCAGTTCCCTTGAGAATTTGGAAAATACCACCAGAGTGATTCCTAAAGCAAAGAGACAGGAGCAAACCCTGAGCACAGCCAGGTATGATAAAAAACAAATAACAACAACAAAATAATATAAGTGCAAAAGGAAAAAACATACACTTATTATACAACTAATGGTAATGATCATACAATATATATAGCTTGAACCTGATGTTTATTAATATCTATAGATGCACAATTTTGGTCACTTTACAATATTTAAAAAAAGTAAATACATGCCTACATATATTATGGACATGTATCTGTATGTGGATCATATTATTTCTCAAAAATATTGGAAAGGGAAATCTTGGTTTGATAAAGGCCTAATGTGTGGATATACATCAGATAAGAAGAAATTTTATGTAATATCTTTGAAATGTGTATTATGTGGTTGATACATAGTACAGAGGTTTAAGGTGCTTGCTTTATGTACAGAATTTGATTGCCTGGCCTCAGATGCACTGATATCTTGGATCTGAGAATCTAGCAGTGGGTTGGCCAAGTATTGTTGGGAGATGCTTCTGAAGAACACCATACTCAAAAAATACATTGTACTGTATCTTTTAAAATTAATTATTTTTTTATTTTATTGTTTGCATTTGTTTTAGTATACAGTGCTTAAGGCTTACTCCCAACTCTGCACTAAGGATTTTGCCTAGAAGAACTCAAGGGGACTATATGTGGAGCTGTACCTTTTGTATTATTCCTCTTGTTTAAGTGGGGAATTATTTGTATATCCTTCTAATAGAATATACATATAAAATATTTTTTAATTCTTGCTTATCTTTGTCCTTTTTTATACTTCTTGTCTAATGAAGAATGTATTTAATTAATTTTATTGTCAATGGTCAGTGTTTTTTTAAATTTTTTTTGTCACAACTGGTGGTGTTCAGGGGTCACTCCTGACTCTACACTCAGAATTCGCTCTTGGCTGGCACAGGGGAACCATATGGGGTGCTGAGATTTGAACCACCATCTTATCCTGGATCGACTGAGTGCAAGGCAAACACGTATCGCTGTGCTCTCTCTCTGCCTTCCCCTTTTTAAATGATCAGTTTTTCTTTATTCAAATAATAATACACATGGATATGTTTTCTTCTTCTTCTTCTTCTTCTTCTTCTTCTTCTTCTTCTTCTTCTTCTTCTTCTTCTTCTTCTTCTTCTTCTTCTTCTTCTTCTTCTTCTTCTGTTTTTACAAAAATAAGAGCTTACATTACTGACAGACCTCTTAAAACTACAGCACAAAATTGCCAAGTATCTATACAGAAAAATTTAATTACATATATTTATGTTTACAGATTTTATTTCTGAATGTGAAGTACTATAGCTAAAGAATCTCCTAAAGAAAGGCAATACTTTTATAGTACATAGTGATTACACACTATGATGCATGGTGCCATGTGCAAAGATAAAATTTTACTTTTATACTTCGGAAAATTTTAATTCTAAGTCTAGGATAAATTTTTTGGAATGAGATAGTGCAGTTAAAATATATTCATTTCTACTTTAAAAATATAGCATCCTTGGGGCTGAGACATTACAGGTTCTTGCCTTGCAAACAACCAAACCCTGTTTCAATCCCAGGCACCACTTATGATTACCTGTGCACTGATAGTAGTAAAATTGGAATACAAAGCCAGGGTAAGTCCTAAACATCACTGAGTATGACACCCAGACCAGTAAATAGAAATGAACAAAATCTATCATCCATCATTTTGGAAATGTTTACTTTTCTTATAGTTCTGATAGATAAAAAATAGTAACTCACAACAGTGTTTGTATTAATCTTTTACATAATGTTTTTAATATTTTTGCATGTTTGTAAATGTCATGTTCCTTTTCTGTACAATTTTTTCTTCTGTTTCCTGCTTATGGTTCTTTTACTCATACTCTTTTTTGATTGCTTATTTTTCTTTTATACCAGAGAACTAAATTTCCCCTTTATTAGTTTTTGATCTGGTGATTTTAGGAGTTACTCTCAAGAATTATTTCTGGCAAACTTAGGGGACCATATGAGATGCCAGGAATAGGAAAGGCACCCTAACTTTTATGCTATTGCCAGACACAGGGAATTTAATTCTTTATTATATGAGTGGTGTCTTTTAATTATCTTATTTTATTTATTTTATTATTAATTTTTACTTTTTGATAGTTTGAATTGTTTTACTTTTTCTATAAATTTACTTTAATTTCTTTATTTTGTTTTTTGCTTGTTTTCTTTGGAGACCACACCCAGCTATGGTCAGGGCTTACTCTTGGCTCTTTACTGAGACATCAGTACAGATAATGGGCTTCTCAAATTATCTGGGGTGCCAGGGATCTAGCCCAGTCAGCTGCATGCAAAATAAGAACGTTATGCAAAAAGCTACCCTTTAAGACCTCTATTTTAGATTTTTATTAAATTTTATATTATTTAAACTATCGTGTTTTATAAGTTGGTTTTCAGAAATTGGGGCCAATCCCACCACCAGTATCCACCTCCCTCCACCTATGTTCCCCAACCCGGGATGCACCTTGCCATCAGCCTACCAGTATAACTGGCCCATTTTAAGATTAGATGGTTAAAGTTTGGGTTTCTTTCTTCCATTGTTTTTGCCTTTGGCTTGACTTTGGCTTGGACATTTATTTCTGTCCTTTTTTAACACTACTAATGCACCTGAGACTGCTTATCCCCTGGTCCCCATTCTTTCCTATTTGTGTTTCACCTTTTCCACTCAGGTTTTTTCCTTCTCCTCACTATACTATGGGGTGAAGCGTATTTGATATAACTTCCACTTATATCATTTCTCATGCAGTTATCTTAAATATTTTCATGCAACGAAATATAACTGCCTATTTTAATCAATTGACTACATTTAATATCCCTAAACAAAAATTTTATACAGTGAAAATCTTAAATATTTTAACCATTTCTATTTTATAGCATATTCATTTAGCATAAGGCACATTTAACAAAAGATAATGTATTCTTAAGGGGGCCTGGAGAGATAGCATAGCGGCATTTGCCTTACAAGCAGCCGATCCAGGACCAAAGGTGGTTGGTTTGAATCCCGGTGTCCCATATGGTCCCCCGTGCCTGCCAGGCACTATTTCTGAGCAGACAACCAGGAGTAACCCCTGAGCACCGCTGGGTGTGGCCAAAAAAACAAAAAACAAAAACAAAACAAAACAAAACAAAAAAAGCTCTTTTATTATGGGGCCGGGCGGTGGCGCTAGAGGTAAGGTGCCTGCCTTGCCTGTGCTAGCCTTGGACGGACCACGGTTCTATTCCCCGGCATCCCATATGGTCCCCCAAGCCAGGAGCAACTTCTGAGCGCATAGCCAGGAGTAACCCCTGAGCGTTACCCGGTGTGGCCCAAAAACCAAAAAAAAAAAAAAAAAGATAACGTATTCTTTACCCAAAGAGAAATATTAAGAATCTATAATTTATTAAAAGTTTAATATTATACTTCTCGTAAATAAAAACACTAGTGCTATAAATTCTTTAGTTTTAACTAGTTCAGTGTCTAATTCCACATATAGGTATAAGGCTTTATGTTAATAAATATTGAATACACTTATATAATTTTTATAATATGGAGAGAAAAGTCTCAATATTAATTCCAAATGGTCTAAAAAGAGTTCTCTTGGTAGCTTAATATAACTCAGAATTTCTTGTATTAACTGAAGAATATCCGGAGATATATGTGTATATATGTCTCATATATTTATCAAAAGGGGATTAAAAAATTGGAATGGTTTTCATGTGTGTTAGTTTCATGCTTGCATCATTGCCGTGCTGCATGTTGTAATAAATTGGAGTCGGTAACAATTTTGAGCATTTCCATCTGCTATGAACAGCTGGTACAATAGTATGTGCTGATATTTTTGACGACAATCAGTTTCTTATTCAGCATCAGCTGCCTTGGGTTAACATCTGAATATATCTTAAACTCTGCCTGTCAGCAGTATTTGGGACAACTTTATCATTTATTTAGCTAGTACTGATGCTACGCCCTGACTGTGGATTCAGAGTTAAGCTCTAAGGCTCCAACTCTAATTGGAAAATTTGCTGATAAATTCCCACAACATTCCATTTGGAAACATATTACTGTCCTGTTATAAATGTCCATTATCTCTCTTCCTCACCATGCCAGTCTAGCTAGCATATTTCTACCTTATAAGAACTGTGTAAAGGACAGTGTAAAGATTTAATTTGCATCAAAAAGTTTCTTTTAGTTTCTGAATTATTCCTTCTTAGTCTCAAATGAGGCATTTCGCCACTTCAGTCTTCTATGTTGAAAAATAATAGATATGACCAAAATATAATAAATGCTGACAGGAAACTAAGTCTTGTTTCTTCATTGAGGAAAATAAAATACTCATCCTAAAATCATTGTTTTAGCTCTACATTTTAAAATTGCTTACAGAAGCATATGTTCCTAACATGATGTATCAGGCAATCCTTTATCACCCTTAAGAAAATGTGCCTATATTTTCTCCAGGAGAAAACTATTAACTCTTTATGGCATGTATGAAAGGTCTCTGATAACTTAAACATATCTTCCATTTTTTCTTATCAGAAGTATTTTAATTTTTCCTATATTTGATAACATATATAACTTCAGATGATCATGCTTATTTTTAATGTCTTAAAGATTGTTCTTTATGTAATCATTAGTCAGTACTTTAAGTATATGTGTCTTTTATAAACTGTTTACCACACATTATCAAGGTCCTTAAATCAATTGAATAATTGTCAAATTGTGGCTTTTAGGCATTTGTTCTCATGGAAAAATCCCCCTCTAGAAACAATAATGCAACATATGGCTGTTTAGAAATCTGGTCATTTATTTTTCAATACTATTCTGTATAAAAAGGCTGAAATCATTTGCTTCAGAGTAATTCTTTTGTCTACTCCAAAAATCAATAGAAAAACAAAGTACAAGTAAGCCAGTAGATAGGAATCTGACATTTTCTGCTGCTCCTGGAAATTTTGCTCCTGGGGTTTTTGATGATGGTTTTATTAGTAATGTGGGGCCTCTATTGGCCTCTTTGTCCTATGCATGCTGGGAATAGGAATATCCCCTAATATGGAGACTTGCACATACTTGCCAGGCATATTTCTAATGACATTACTATTTTTATGTCTGCCTTTGCATGTTTGACATTTCTATTCCTGAAAAATCTGAACTGCATGCATTCATTTTTCATTTTACAGTTGACTGCTGGTGTGTTATTTTACAGGGCTATATATTCTTGCTGTCCCTCAAGGGACAGAATGTTTAAATAGAAAGGGCCAAGGAGTTAGGTGCTCATGACACAAACATTACATTAATCATGCTAAATGAACTACACCTGATCTTTCTTCTATTTCTGTCATGTGACCATTTAAGAGAACCTAAAAGATCCTTTCCTCCATCATGGATAGCAATGTGGTAACATTATAAGATTTATGATACAGATTAAATTTATTATTCCTAGGTTGACCTTCTATTCAGCTCTTGGTAATGGGTGACTCACATGCATTCTCCCACTGTCATGATGACATTTCTTGATAGAAATCTCACATTCGCTTCCTCATTGAGTGAACTGTTAAATGTTCTACATATATTCTGATTTCATAAACATGAAAATCTTACAAAATAGGTGTTCTATGGATTTAATATTACATATGGAAAATTAAAAGTATAGTTGAATTTATTTCTCTCCCAGTTACATACTTACCAAGAAATCCTGATTCTGAGGCTGAAACAATAGCACAGCCAGAGGGTGTTTGCCTTGCATGTGGCCAATCTAGGTTTGATCCATGGCACCTTATATGGTGCCCCTCCCTAGCATGCCTGGAATAATTCCTGAGTGCAGAGCCAGGAGTAAACATTGAAAGTTTCTGGGTATGGCCCAAAAAGTTAAAAAAAAAAAAGGAATTTCTAATGCAAGGCAAGTGAATTTGATGCTAGGGAAACCTTAATTTAAAAAAAGACTTTTTTTTTTGGCATAAATGCAATACACAGACATACAACAAATATTGAAAAGCAAATATGAAAAAGAAGAGTAAAATCGGTACTGTCTTTCCAGGCCCCGTGATATAAGGCAGATTTCTCACACAAACTTGAACAAATAAAAACTTGTATTAGGGAGACATATAGAAATAAATTCTAGGACACGCAGGCACAGCTGGGCTTCTTCACTCCACCCACCTGCTGCAGGATGGGATTCTCCTAGCTAGCTAGGAGGGACTAGGGTACAGGTATCTGAGGAACAGTGATTTGGAGTGCCACAACCCCAGCCCAGGCCAGAGCTCTTGCCCTTTGCCTTTAGGAGCCAAGTCAACATCTGGACACCCGGAGCCTCCTATAACCTAGGTCTTCCTTGCACCAATCACTTTTCTCAGGGGAATTCCGGAGTGCACAGTAAGACTCCCCAGTGAACCATTTGCTCCTAAGCTGTTTGGGGCCTCCCTGTGTACCTCTTATGATTTCCTGTGCTCAGAAGCAAAGGGCCTGGCTCCTGGCTCCCAAGTATTCTCAGGAAGTAACGCAGGGCACAAGACAGGTGTGATGCAGAAAGAAGCCTTGGATGAAACACATCTGGGCTGAGCAAGTGAGACCACTACAAAAGGTCTTTCACAGAAAGAAGCTTCTGTTGGCCTGGGAAGGATCCTTTAGATTTAAAATGGCAGTGTTCCCTCTCCAGACAGCCACTGCTTTCTCTTGACACAGAGTACCTGAAGAATGAACCTGGGGTCTTTGCAGTTTACTGGGTCAGGGAAGTCAGAAGAAAAACCTGAGTATGTGAGTATGTGATTAGGACTTCCTCATTAAGTGCTTTTTTCAACACAATACAGATTCTATCTAAAAATATAATAGTCAAAGTTTTATGTGCTTTAAACAATGGTTTTTTTCTTTAATTTCGTTTTAAAGTAAGAAAGCAATGTGCACATATTTATATCATGAAAAGTTACTTTAAAAATATAAGAGTGGAGCTGAAAAGGGATTAAAGCACCTACTCTCTATATAGCTGACTCCAGTTCAATCCTACTCACTTCATATGGTCTCCTAAACATCAACAGGATTATCTCAAGAGCAGAAAATCATAAGTAAGCCTAAAGTTTCATTAGTCATGATCCCAAGATAAACAAACAAAAAACAAACCAATGAAAAAATGTTAGAAGATAAAAAGCCATAAAGAATAGGTGCAAGGCAATGAATTGGGAATGGTGCAGAGTACCTTATAGGTAGGTCTCCATAGTTTTTAGTGCATATTACAAATTAATGAATGACTAAGTTGAGAGAATTAAGCATCATATATGTCCTCAAATAACTTCTGAATCTCAGTCCTTAGTGTCCAGAATAATACTATGTTCAGAAACAAATGAGCTCAGGGACCATAAAGATACTATAGATTTAAATTTTTGTTTCCTTTTTTGGAGATACATGTTCTGTCATCATGTAGTTATGATGCTATTAAATTCACACTAGTCAAAGATAATGTTGGCTCAAATCTTTGTAAAACTAGGAAGGTTTGTTTGTTTGTTTATTTGTTTGTTTGTTTTTGATTTTTGTGCCCCACCCAATGATGCTCTGGGGTTTCTCCTGGCTATGTGCTCAGAAATCGCTCCTGGCTTCGGGGTGACAGGGGATCGAACCCAGGTCCATCCTGGGTCAACCACATGCAAGGCAAATGCCCTACCGCTGCACTATCCCTCAATTTTGACCTGCTTGTCTTTAAATATATTTTGATCAAGATACCAAGATATGTTGACAGTTAAAATAGAGGCTGTGAAAGAAAAAGAAGAGTTATATGCTAGGTACTCGAACCAACCTTAGGGAGATGAGACAGTGAGAAAGTAATATTTGTAGGAAAACCAACCATCAGAGAGATGAGACAGTGGGAAAGTAATATGTGTAGGAGAAAATATTATGCATTTAGTTTGGAGCATGTTAAAACACCATATAATTTAGACATGCCAGTTATGCTCTTGTTAGGATAGGGTGATCGACAGAGTAGAACCAGAACTATAAATATAGTAAAAAAATATTTATAAATAGGGATCATTAGAACTTATATATGAACAATCAGATCAAGCTTGAAATATATCACCCTAGACATAATACACACATAATTCCATTTAAATAAATATATTTAAATAGATATATTAAAACAAACAAGATCTTAAATTATATACTATAAGTATTTTGGATATTCCTTTTTACTTTATTTATGCTCGTTTTGGCTATGTTAGTAATTTGGGCCCATGTTCTTAATATTGACTTTATACTTCAACAAGAAAGACATTTTATTTCCATTTACAAACAACAGCAACAGCAGCAACAATGAACTTTAGGCTCAAAGGGAAGTAGTAATCTCCCCAAAGCCTCATAACTAGCAGGTTGCATAGACTGGATTAGCCTCTCTGCATTCCTCTTCTGAAGTTTAAGCTTTTCATTCTGACCAACTATTTCTATTGAGACTCTTTATGTATATGTTTTACCTGAGGGAAGAAACTGTGGCTTACTGGTGGCCAAAACATACTCAATCAAATAAGATAGAATTTCTGAATTATATGTCTTTCTGAATCTCCCACATAGTGTCCCTGAGATTAAGATTTAGGATCAATAAATAATGTGTAGTTTGTTATATACACAAGGCTATGGTCCTGCGACATTCATTAAACCAAACAAGTTTACAATAACCTTCTTGATAAGAATTTGCACTGTCCTTTCATTGTAGTTAGTAGAGGAGCCTGGGGTCAAATCTGGGCTCGAACAGCTGTGCTTACAGTCTTATTATTTCCAGAAGATTATTTTACTTCCCATTGATTCAATAGGGTTTACCCTTTCACTTAATCAGAAAATCCCAATTCCCTCCTTTGTATGCCTTACAGGCATATACAAGCAATCCATTATGAGCATTTTATATTTTCTAGAACACTGTTTTTCTCAATAAATAATTTATTAGTCAAGGTTAACTGATGTTCCCAGCTTAGGTAATAAATTGATGGTGTTGTGGCAGAAAACAAACTCTGAACATATCTCCTGACTCCAGGCCATGATTCTTTTCTTGACCCAACTATTTTTATAGCTTTATAAATTTGAATTACACATTTTACAGTGCATAGAAAATACCACCTGAAGGTAGGGATTTTGGATGTTCATAAAAGCATGGTATATCTCTCAGGTTGTTACTAATATTATCTCCAACAACCATATTTAGGAAATGTACCATGAATTTGGGAATTAGGGCCTGGTGTGAGAGTAGTTGGATATGGTCTATGGAAGAAGAGTAGATCATTTTCTGGTGGTAAATTAGATAATCCCTTAAATCTGTTTCCTAATAAATTCAATGTGTTCTCCAAAAAGAATGATATTTTTAACTGATAGGTCCAGTGCACTAGCCAACCTTCTATTCGAAAGCTTTAATCTCTAGCACTGGGATGATGGGATATTATGATTCTTTTGTAGGAGTAATTCTTCTCTCTCTCTCTCTCTCACACACACACACACACAAAACTTGTCTGTCAGTGATTTATCACTTATTTAGCACATAGAGCACATACCAAGAAAGAATACCAGATATCATAGGTTTTCTATAAGCTTAAATACAATCTTAACTTATAAAGAGACTTTCTTTTCTGAAAATTTGATATTGGAGAGGTTTTATATACATATATGTATATATGTAACGTATATACACATATATAAAATCATTGTAATAATTTTTCTGTTGTGTCATTATTTCATGAGGCATTTAGATTATATATTTTTCAAACATTAATCCATTGTATACTTAATGAGAGTTCACTTATAAAGGTTCTTTGTACACCCTGAGATATTCAAAATTCTCCAATTAGCATTACATTTCATGTGGCTACAATCCATTGTCTTTTTGCTAGCAAAAATCATCATTTTAAGATTGGGATAACTATATCAAGTTTTGAAATAACCTTCTCTTTTTGGAATGACTTTCAATTTACATTGATTTTCTCAAGACTAAAATACAAGAGAGCTGTGTCAGTTAGGGCACAATATCAGAAGAAAATTTGAGATTCTGAAGGCAAACCGTATGTGGGAACACTCTTTTTTGGGGGAACCACACCAGTGATGCTCAGGGGTTACTCCTGGTTCTGTAATCAGAAATTGCTTCTGGCTTGGGGGATCATATTAGATGCCAGGGATTGAACCGAGATCTGTCCTGGGTCAGCAGCATGCAAGGTTAACACCCTACTGCTGTGCTATCTCACTAGCCTCATGGGAACATTCTTAATGGATGCTTCTTTCTCCAAAATAAGTTCTCTTATAGGAAAAACCAATTAACTTTATAGACAAAAGTTTTAAACCACAAGAGCATTACTTTAGTATGTATTTACATTTATATCACTCATAAAAATAGAGAAAGTCTTGGGTTTGGCTGTGGTGTAGAGGCCAGGTAATTATAAATATATACGTCACTTACGCTAAAAAATTGAAAGCATAACGCTTAAACTGAAATGATGACGTTTTAGAGGGTTTCTCAAGTACTCAGCTTGGGTAGAGGACAACCTGGGGTCATTGTTAGAGAAGTCATGGAGGTGAGAACAATGCATGCCTGAAATCCAATTCTAAACAATTTTGTGAAGAGTTAGCACTCTTTTCCTTATTCAATTGCTTATATTCGTAGCAATTATAAATGTTAAAAGAAATAAATTCAAATAATGATAATTTAACAGTATGTATTAAGGTTTAATATTCTACCCCTTATTTATTTCTCTTTTATTTTGTTTTGTGACTACTTGCAATGGTGCTCAAGGTTTATTCTAGTTCTGTGCTCAGGAATCACTCCTGGCAGTGTTCAGGGAAAAAGCTGTGATGTTTGAGATTGAAGGGGGAAGAATACATACAAGAAAAATGCTATTTCATTTAACAATAGCAAATGCTATTTTTTAGCCCACTTTTCCAATCTTAATATTTAAATATTTTATTTATATCACTTATAAATCAAAACTACAATATTGAAAATTCAGTAATACAGACCAATTTTTTTGGTACCTTGAATCCAAATTGTTATTTTTATCTCATTTTCACAGTAAAACTTGAAAATTTATAGAAATTTTAGAGACAAGGCCAGAGAGATAGCACAGCAGTAGGGCATTTGCTTTGCAAACAGCTGACCCAGGACTAATGATGCTTCAAATTCCGACATTCCATATGGTCCTGCTAGGAGCGATTTCTGAGCACAGAGCCAGGAGTAACCCATGAGCGCCGCTGGGTGTGGCCCAAAAAACAAAAACAAAATAAAAAGAAAGTTTAGAGTTGACTACTTCATACCTTTAAATAAAATATAGTTTTTCTTCAATTCATCTACTGAGTTTATCAGACCTGTTATTTGATCTGAAATTTCCGTTTGGAGTTTTCTCATTTCTATCTTCATATTCTCCTGATTCTTTTTAGTTTTCTCTTCTATACTTTGTTTGAGTTCTTTGAACATGTTCCATATTGCAACTCTAAACTCCTTATCTGAGAGACTGACTAGGTGGTTGATCATGTTCAAGTCATCAGAGTTGCCATCTTCATTCTCTATGTCTGGCACTGGCCCATGTTGTTTCCCCATTGTCACACTAGTACTGCGTGTTTTTCTACGTGTTGTGATTGTATTCATTGGCTAAATGCTGTGCACCGTCGCGAAGGGGAGCGGAGCAACCTGCTCCTCTGGCTTCTCCCTTTCTGGGCGTGTCGACTCACCTCCACGGAAGGCTCACAGGAAGGCAGGCTGGCAGATGGGCCGCACCCAGGATGAAATCAGGCCAAAAATGCAGGACAGCAGAGTAGAGAGGCAGAAGGGTGCTGGCATCTGAGATCCAGCGAAGTTCAGTGGCTCCTCCCTTTCTGGGTGTGTCGACTCACCTCCACGGAAGGCTCATGGGAAGGCAGACTCCCCGGAAAGCTCACAGGAAAGCAGGCTGGCTGATGGGCCGCACCAAGGGTGAAATCAGGCCGAAAATGCAGGACAGCAGAGTAGAGAGGCAGAAGGGTGCTGGCATCTCAAAAAACATGTTTGAGATTTCCCACAGGTTAACAGCAGCTGAGGATAGAATCAGTACACTGGAAGATGAGATACATAACAATTACATACAGCAGAAGAAATTGGAAAAAATTGGAAAAAATTGGAAAAAAATTGGAAAAAAATTGGAAAAAAATTGGAAAAAAATTGGAAAAAAGCCTCAAAGCAAATGATCAAACAATGGAAAAATTACTCAAAGAATGGGAACAGATGAAAATAGAAGTCTATGATAAGCTCAACAGAAACAACTTAAGAATCATTGGAGTCCCAGAGACTCAGGAAGAAAATCTCCGGGAAGAATCAACAGTCAAGAACATCATTAAAGAGAAACTACCAGAGATAATGAATACATGTGATCAAATCCTGCATGCCCGAAGAGTGCCAACTAAAAGAGACCCCAGAAAAAACACCCCAAGACACATCCTAGTCACAATGACGAATCCCATAGATAGAGACAGAATTCTGAAAGCAGCAAGATCGAAAAGAGAAATTACATTTAAGGGAACATCTTTGAGATTTACTGCAGACCTGTCACCAGAAACACTCAAGGCCAGAAGGCAGTGGTGGGACATAGTGACAAAACTCAATGAAATAAATGCTTCGCCTAGAATACTGCACCCAGCAAAACTCACTTTTAGGTTTGAAGGAACAATACATAGTTTCACAGACAAACAACAGCTCAAAAATTTCACAGACTCAAAACCATTCTTAAAAGAAAAACTGAACGGCATACTTTAAGACAAAGCTTACCAACAGACACACCAAACTTTAATATAAAGATGGCACTAACTCCCAGGACAATTCTTTCTCTCAATGTCAATGGACTAAATGCACCAGTTAAGAGACACAGAGTGGCTAAATGGATCAAAAAACTCAATCCAACCTTCTGCTGCCTACAAGAAACGCACCTGAATAGTCAGAACAAACATAGACTCAAAATAAAAGGCTGGAGGAAAATCATCCAAGCAAACAACACCCAAAAAAAAGCAGGAGTGGCCATATTAATATCAGATGATGCAAACTTTATACTTAGGAAAGTAGTAAGGGACAAAGATGGACATTTTGTATTAATCAAGGGATATGTACAGCAGGAAGAAATCACCCTCCTAAACATATATGCACCGAATGAGGGGCCAGCAAAATATTTAATACAACTGTTGACAAATCTGAAAAATAATATCAATAACAACACAATAATTGTGGGAGACCTCAACACGGCATTGTCAACACTAGACAGGTCAACCAGACTGAAACCCAACAAGAATATACTAGACCTGAGGAGAGAAATGGAAGTAAGAGGCCTAGTAGATATATACAGGACACTCCACCCCCAGAGGCCTGGATACACATTTTTCTCTAATGTACATGGGACATTCTCTAGGATAGACTACATGTTAGCACACAAAACATATCTCCATAATATCAAGAGGATAGAAATTTTGCAGGCTGCCTTTGCTGACCACAAAGCCCTGAAATTATATATAAACTACAAAGGGACACAGAAGAAAAATTTTAACACCTGGAAGTTAAATAGCCTCATACTGAATAATCAGTGGGTCCGAGATGAAATCAAAGAGGAAATCAAAACCTTCCTGAAAACAAATGACAATGGAGAAACAATTTATCAGAACCTATGGGACACAGCAAAAGCAGTACTGAGAGGAAAATTTATAGCTTTGCAAGCACACATCAGGAAAGAAGAAGGGGCATACCTGAATAGCTTAATGACGCAGCTCATAGAATTAGAAAGTGCTCAACAAAAGGATCCAAAAATAGGGAGGCAGAAGGAAATAACAAAGCTGAGAGCAGAAATCAATGAAGTGGAAACCAGAAAAACCATCCAAAAGATCAACGAAAGCAGAAGTTGGTTCTTTGAAAAAATAAACAAGATTGATAGACCACTGGCAAAACTAACAAAGAAAGAAAGAGAGAGAAACTTGATAACTCGTATTAGGAATGAAAAAGCAGAGATCACTACTGATATGGTAGAGATTCAAAGGGTAATCAGAAACTACTTTGAGAAACTCTATGCCACTAAAAATGAAAACCTGGAAGAAATGGATAAATTTTTGGAATCTTATAATCTTCCACGATTGAATGAAGAGGATGTAGCATATCTAAACACACCCATTACTATTGAGGAAATTAAGAAAGTAATCAAATGTCTGCCCAAAAACAAAAGCCCAGGCCCAGATGGATTTACTAATGAATTCTTTCAAACCTTTCAAGAGGAACTACTACCAATCCTGGCAAGACTCTTTCATGAAATTGAAAAAACAGGAAAACTTCCAAATAGCTTTTATGAAGCCAACATTACCTTGATACCTAAACCAGACAGAGATGCTACGAAAAAAGAAAATTACAGACCAATATCGCTGATGAATGCAGATGCAAAGATCTTCAACAAAATCCTGGCAAATAGGATTCAATGCCTCATTAAGAAGATCATCCACTACGATCAAGTAGGTTTCATTCCAGGAATGCAAGTCTGGTTTAACATCCGTAAATCTATCAACATAATACACAACATCAACAGCAAGAAAAATAAAAATCACATGATCATATCAATCGACGCAGAGAAAGCATTTGACAAGGTCCAACACCCATTCTTGATCAAAACTCTCAGCAAGATGGGAATGGAGGGAACCTTTCTCAATATAGTTAAGGCCATCTACCACAAGCCAGAGGCAAATATTGTCCTCAATGGAGAAAAACTGAAAGCCTTTCCTCTAAATTCTGGCACAAGACAAGGCTGTCCTCTCTCACCACTCCTATTCAACATAGCACTGGAAGTACTCGCTATAGCGATTAGGCAAGAAAAGGATATCAAGGGAATCCAGATAGGAAAGGAAGAAGTCAAGCTCTCACTGTTTGCAGATGACATGATACTCTACTTAGAAAACCCCAAAGACTCTATCAAAAAGCTTTTAGAAACAATAGACTCATATAGCAAGGTGGCAGGCTACAAAATTAACACACAAAAATCAATGGCCTTCCTATACACCAATACTAATAAGGAAGAAATGGACATTAAGAAAACAACTCCATTCACTATAGTGTCACACAAACTCAAATATCTTGGAATCAACTTGACTAAAAATGTGAAGGACCTATACAAGGAAAACTATAAAACTCTGCTCCAAGAAATAAGAGAGGACACGCGGAAATGGAAGCATATACCCTGCTCATGGATTGGCAGGATTAACATCATTAAAATGGCAATACTCCCCAAAGCACTGTACAGATTTAATGCGATCCCCCTAAAGATACCCATGACATTCTTCAAAGAAGTGGACCAGGCACTTTTGAATTTTATTTGGAACAATAAACACCCTCGAATAGCTAAAGCAATCATTGGGAAAAAGAATATGGGAGGAATTACTTTCCCCAACTTTAAACTTTACTACAAAGCAATAGTTATCAAAACAGCATGGTATTGGAATAAAGACAGGCCCTCAGATCAGTGGAATAAGCTTGAATACTCAGAGAATGTTCCCCAGACATACAATCATCTAATTTTTGATAAAGGAGCAAAAAATCCTAAATGGAACAAAGAAAGCCTCTTCAACAAGTGGTGTTGGCAAAACTGGGTAGCCACTTGCAAAAAATTGAACTTAGACCCCCAGCTAACATCATGTACGAAGGTAAAATCCAAATGGATTAAAGACCTCGATATCAGCCCCAAAACCATAAGATATATAGAACAATACGTAGGTAAAACACTCCAGGACATTGAGGCTAAAGGCATCTTCAAGGAAGAAACTGCACTCTCCAAGCAAGTGGAAGCAGAAATTAACAGATGGGAATATATTAAGCTGAGAAGCTTCTGCACCTCAAAGGAAATAGTGCCCAAGATACAAGAGCCACCCACTGAGTGGGAGAAACTATTCACCCAATACCCATCAGATAAGGGGCTAATCTCCAAAATATATAAGGCACTGACAGAACTTTACAAGAAAAAAACATCTAATCCCATCAAAAAATGGGGAGAAGAAATGAACAGACACTTTGACAAAGAAGAAATACAGATGGCCAAAAGACACATGAAAAAGTGCTCCACATCACTAATCATCAGGGAGATGCAAATCAAAACAACGATGAGATACCACCTCACACCCCAGAGAATGGCACACATCACAAAGAATGAGAATAAACAGTGTTGGCGGGGATGTGGGGAGAAAGGAACTCTTATCCATTGCTGGTGGGAATGCCGTCTAGTTCAACCTTTATGGAAAGCGATATGGAGATTCCTCCAAAAACTGGAAATCGAGCTCCCATACGATCCAGCTATACCACTCCTAGGAATATACCCTAGGAACACAAAAATACAATACAAAAACCCCTTCATTACACCTATATTCATTGCAGCTCTATTTACCATAGCAAGACTCTGGAAACAACCAAGATGCCCTTCAACAGACGAATGGCTAAAGAAACTGTGGTACATATACACAATGGAATATTATGCAGCTGTCAGGAGAGATGAAGTCATGAAATTTTCCTATACATGGATGTACACGGAATCTATTATGCTGAGTGAAATAAGTCAGAGAGAGAGAGAAAAACGCAGAATGGTCTCACACATTTATGGGTTTTAAGAAAAATGAAAGACATTCTTGCAATAATAACTTTCAGACACAAAAGAGAAAAGAGCTGGAAGTTCCAGCTCACCTCAGGAAGCTCATCACAAAGAGTGATGAGTTTAGTTGGATAAATAACTACATTTTGAACTGTCCTAATAATGAGAATGTATGAGGGAAATTGAGAACCTGTTTAGAGTACAGGCGGGGGTCGGGTGGGGAGGAGGGAGACTTGGGACATTGGTGATGGGAATATTGCACTGGTGATGGGTGGTGTTAAAAAAAAAAAGAAAAAGTATAAAAGATGCACTACAATTTAGGATTAACTGGATATAAAAAAAATATTGAATGAATAAATAGAAAATCACAAAAAAAAAATAAAATATAGTATTTAGCAAAAGATTTGAAAGTAAAGATAAAAAATTTTCAAAGTAAAGATAAAAAGATAAAAATATTTGTCCCATAAGAAAGGACAAAAATAATCACAGTTAAAAATATTTAAAATATTTTTTAAATGTTATTTATTTTTGATTTTATTTTATTGTTTAATATATTAACTTAAGCACCATGATTACAAACATGTTTGTAGTTGGATTTTAGTCATAAAAAGTACACCACCCTTCACCAGTGCAACCTTCCCACCACCAATGCCTCACATCTTTCTCCTCACCCAGCCCCTGCCTGTCTGTGAGACAGGCATTCTATTTCTCTTACTCACCCCCATTATCAAGATAGTTCTTGGTATTGTTATTTCTCTAACTCAGCTCAACAATCTTTGTGGTAAGCTCATATCATGGGCTGTCCGTTCACACCTCATCTCTATTGTCTCTGGGTATTATTACCATACTGTCTTTTATTTTTCTTAAATCCCCCAAATGAGTGGAATGAGACTATGTCTATCTCTCTCCCCCTGATTTATTCCATCTACTCTGTTAGGCATTGTTCTAAGTACTTTAAATCTAGTAAATAATTTTATTATTGCACTAATTATGGATTATATATAGCAATATTAATATACACAAAGAGATTACCTTATTTACCTGGGATTAGATAGTTAATAAGAAAAATTTATAACATAATTTAGACAGGCTTGTTTGATTCATATAAAACTATATATATATATATAGAGAGAGAGGGGGGGGGGAGGGAGGGAGAGAGAGAGAGAGAAAATAACACTGTCACTAAAATTTCAACATTTGAAGATTTTTCATTCAGTGGCATAGCTACCAAGTGCACAGTGAATCTATTGCTGACTGTTAAGATATAGAAATGGTTCTAGAAATAGCTTTGTAGTGTTTTCTGCCAATTTACCTGACAAATAATGCAAATGGGTAAAGATAAAGGTCTCTGAACAATGTTACATGTCTAGTATTTTTTTTACTATATATAACTCAAAAAATATGACAGAAGCAGAGGATGCAACTTTTAACTGTAGGAAAGAAATTTGTTTTCCAAAACTTACAACACACAGAATTTTCCTGAAATTTGTTGACAATCCTATAACATTATTTTATTTTAACATCAATAAGTTATGAGACTAAAATAATTTTTCTCAAATAAGAAAAAATGACATTTTGGTCAAATATGACAAAATAAAACATGTTTTATCTTCTTAAACATGCACAGAATTTAATAGTAAGCCATAAGAAACAACAAAAATATATGGCGAAAATACCTAATTAAAGTATTGTGACCACAAAATTAAAACATAATACTTTTCTATACTTCCTTATAAAAATGTCTTAGAGAGGTGGGGGGGGAAGGGCAAAAAAAGTTTTTGAGAATTTGTTATTAGATTTTATTTTTTACATTTTAGTCAAATGGTACATATTAACTGTTGTATTCTGTAATTTGTTTAAATGAAGCTCCAAATTTGTGAGCATTTCAGATTGGACGGATTAAGTGCTAGTCAACTTGCACTTGATTGCATGTTTTGTAACACAAGTCACAGGAAGAATTGTTTATTTATTATTTTTTATTTATTACAACTTTTCTTTTCCAAGTATTCTTGCAATAATATGCTTTTTCATTAGTGTCAGGGAGAATATAGAAAATACTATTCCCATGTATGCCTACCTGTTAAGCATATTAAAAAAGTTTTAATTTACTTAATAAAATCTGTTAAGCCTATATTGTATTCTGATGTACGATTGAATTAATGGATTATGAAATACCCTACTAGTATATCAAACATAAAAAAGAGAGTTAAAATATCTGAGGTTGGGCCCGGAGAGATAGCACAGCGGCGTTTGCCTTGCAAGCAGCCGATCCAGGACCAAAGGTGATTGGTTCGAATCCCGGTGTCCCACATGTCCCCCGTGCCTGCCAGGAGCTATTTCTGAGCAGACAGCCAGGAGTAACCCCAGAGCAACACCGGGTGTGGCCCAAAAACCAAAAAAAAAAAAAAAATCTGAGGTTGTATATTATACAACAGATAATAAACAGATCTATCTAAATGTGAAACTGTTCAGAGACATTATGTAGCATAGATATCATTGATTCATAATTTGTGAATAGTTTATAAGTGTTCAATTATATTTGAATTACTGCAGTGCATACCTTCAAGCTATATGATAGACTTAAGAACTTACTCTCTTCCAAACCTATACTCAGAGATTTTTCTAGAAGATTCCAATAGCTGCATCAGGTTCTATTCTGAGTAAGTCTTCCATCCTGCTGCTAATATTACATAAACCTATACAGGTTTGAATATTTGGTAATGTGATATTATGACTGATTGCAATTATTAAGCAATTTTCTGAATGTACCAACTTTTTATAATAACTTAGCTTATAATTAGAAAAAATGATTAACAGAAAATAGTGTAAGTACTTATCTGAATTTGTTGAAATAAAAGGCATTTTGTCCTTGCACTGGCCCTGCCTAAGTTTAGACAGACAAATATATAATAGCATAGATATATTTGCACAAAATTATATATAGCTAATATGCTATATCCTGTGTAAAGATATATGTCAATCTATCCATATTAATCTTTTTGGGAAGAGGGAGTTGGGCCACCTAATAGTGCTCAGAGGCTGTTCTTGGCTTTGTGTTTAGGGGTCACTGGTGACGCCCTCACAGAACCAAATGTGGTATTGACATCCAAAACAAAATTATCTTACCCCTATTACCTTTGTAGCCTCATATACAAACATATATGTATCAATATATGTTCGTGTACATCTAATATATTAACATATATTATATATGTATAGTTATATGTTTATCTTAGCTTCTGCAAAAGTCTTCTGATATCCCTGAAAACAGTTTTGACTGCTTTAGGTCATGCTTCAATCTATGTAAAACAAAAGAAAAGAAAACTCTAAAATTTAAATATTCTATTTTTCTATTTAATATTGCTCATTACTTTTAGGAAACAATATACTCTGTCTCAGATTTGCATCTCTTGTATATTCTGGTTTCTTGTTGCCATTTCCTTCCTATGTCTTTCCAGTACATTCAGCAACTATCACACAAAAATAACCCTTGCTTTAAATATCCTATGTACAGTTAGCTGTTAGATGTTTTACTTGGCTTATGATAAATTTAGAATATTTTCCTTTGTGGTCAATATGTACAGCTTGGTCACTCTTATATTAAAAATATCTGGATTCTTGGATTTTCTTAAATTATGATATAGTGTGAGAACATTGGCTTTGCATACCTCCTTTTGACAAGCAAAGGTTTTACAAATTGCATATTTTCTGTGGCCCCTTAGTAGACTTTTGACTAATTTATATCACATTCCTAATACTTGTACTCACTGTGATTTACATGCCCTCTCAAATTCTTAGATAATGCAGTTTAATTTGCGAAGTCATTGCATTTTTTTATCTTTTAACATTGTTTAAGAGAAAAATAAACATCACAATTACTCTCGACTAATAAAGCAGAATTTAAATGTAGCCCCTTATATGTAGAAAAATATAACTTTATTTGTAAATTCAATTTATTTTAGTCATTCTCTATATTTAAAATGCCACCTTCTGTAAAATGCCACCTTCTTGTTTATTATACACTTCCTTTCATTACTTATTAATTATTTTATGGAGTTATCTTCATTCTTTCTCCAGTGTCAAAAGTTATTGCAGACAGGAACCCTGTCAGGAGACTTAGAAAAGCTCTCTATAAATTTTGACTAATGGTTTGATAAAATGTGACACTCTGGACCTTCTGTAGCTATTCTGGAAGAACAGTGACAAAGCTGATTTAGAACAAGTCAGCCATTTCTATATAAGACATTGGAAATAGTCATTGTTTGCTTCTAAAAAGAATCAGTAACATACCCCTGATATGTTATAATCCAATGTCTTTCTATATTCATTTTTCAGCCCAGAAGCTTCTTGAGATTAAAAAAAAAAAGCACCATGGAATTTTTTTCTTTCGTGGGGAAAAATCCCAAGTGAAAAGCTCTCAGTAGGTCCCAGATCTACCACTCTCTGAAGTTACCATGATTTGCATGCCAAAAGGAGGCCTGCAGGCAAAGTGGCCCTCTCTGGGGATGGGCACAACCCAGAACTGGAGACTGACAGCTCTTGGTCAGGGTACAGAGAAAGGGGGGCTCTGCAAGTAGCGTTGGTACTGTCATCAGGTTTCTGGAAAGAAGAAGGATCCCTTGGACAGGTCAGGACCTGGAGGTTGGAGAGGTTGTCTATTGCAAAGACTAAGACACTGCTAAATTTCTATTTCAGGAAAATTAACTAGATAAGGTGATGATCAAATCATTAAATGCCTAGCTTCCCAAATGACACAGGATTTTGTTATTTTAGAATCAGTTTCTACTCTCAGATGAAGATGCACTAAATAACTGACAGTTTTCAAATGAATGAATAACATTTTTATAGACAACAGGAGGGAACTCATTGTAGTTGTCATGTGTGAAGATTATATTTGTCAAAGTTAGATGTATTTAGATTGACATGTGCACCTGACCAAAAAGGAAAAGGCAACTGAGTTTCATTGCAACTCTCCTTAACGGAAACAATGATGTCTTTCTTTTCTCTTTGGCTAGAATGCCCTCCTGACAGCATATTTGTTACAAATGAGTACTGCAAAATTTTACCAAAATTCAGAAAAAGGAAGAAATTATCGAATCATTAGCATTTATTTAGTACCGTATTTTCCGGCGTATAAGACGACCCCCTAATTTTGCAGTTAAAACATATGTTTAGGCCTATATTCGCTGCATCAGACAGAACGTTCCTGTGCTGCAGCTGTATGTACCACAGTGAGCCAATCACAACAAGCAAAGGTTCAAAGGTTATACTGTAATAGACTTCTTCTGACTCTGGCAATCTGAGCAGGTTTTTGACAGTGTAGATTCGGGTCCAGACATTGTCAATTTGCATGCATCAAAAGCCTGCTTGGATTGGCTGAGTTAGAGAGGCGGTCTGAGCAGCCTTGCAGTGATTGGTGCAGGATTGAGCTGTTTTGTGGCAATAGTCAGACAATTTTCGTTAAGTGGCATATTGAAACATTTTTCGGGGGCATATAAGACGACCCCCGATTTTCGGTTGACTTTTTTTTTGTTTCAAAAGTTGTCTTATACACCGGAAAATACGGTAATCCTTGGTATTAAAAAGTAAAATCTTGGGGCCGGGAAGGTGGTGCTAGAGGTAAGGTGTCTGCCTTGCAAGTGCTAGCCAAGGAAGGACCGCGGTTCCATCCCCTGGTGTCCCATATGGTCCTGCCAAGCCAGGGGCAATTTCTGAGTCCTTAGTCAGGAGTAACCCCTGAGCATCAAACGGGTGTGGCCCGAAAAACCAAAAATAAAAAATAAAAAAGTAGGATCTTATGTTTTTTTTTGAGTAATCAAAAATAAATGTAAAAACTATTTCTGCTTTGTTTTATTTTTTTAATTTGATTGATTGATTGGTTGTTGGGCCACACTCAGTGGTGCTCAGGGGTCACTCCTGGCTCTGCACTCAGAACTCGCCCCGCAAGCTGAGGGACCATATGGGATTCCGTGAATTGAGCCAGGCCTCTCCCGGGTTGGCCACATGCAGGGCAAACACCCTACTGCTATGCCATCTCTTCGTCCCCCCTTTTATGCTTTGTGACATTATGTAAAATTACTTACGATCAAATGATGATATAAATTAGATTATCTCTTCTAAAATAACTCTTCAAAATAAATTCTCAGACTGAAATGCATGCACTTTTGCATCATTGGTTTTATATAAACATTACAAGCATTTATATTTGGCAAAGCTTTATGAGAAATTGTATTGAGAGATAGCAGCAAGAAAGGGAAGAGTTGGCTCCAATCAAGATATGTCTATATTGACACTGTAGAAATTTTAGAGTGATCGTCATTTGCCTCATTCCATCCCTTTGAGCATATAACTGACCAGTAAAAATTCTGCTTGTCAAAAAAAGAATGAAAAGAATGGCCATTTTCTATAGTTTGGGTGGAGCCAAACAAAATCCTTTAAATTCTTAAATTTGTTTTGAAGGAAAATGGCTAAGAATAAATAAGAAAAGCGGGATTTACTGATTGTAGTCACATAGCTGTTGTGGTTCACAATCAGCTTCTCAGTTAAGAAAATCCAGAATATTTTCTCTGAAACAAAGCCAAAAAAATTCCACATTAGTCACCATGAATGCCTTGTAACTTCACTGGTTTTAATCATGTATAGAAGTGCATTGAATAATGCCAACTATTGGAATAGTTTGTGTTCCTGTTATCCTCCATTTCCAAAAATCCCTGGTAACTGCACTGAAAGCAAATATATCCTTCTGTAGTTTCTAAGTGGAATGTGATAGCTTAGATTTCTCAGTCTGCTGTTCATCATCAGGTATGTTCAAGGCAAACTATTCCATCTATGTAGTAGAATACTATGGGTCTGACATGTGTCACTAGCCTTCACCACAGTGTGCAGACTTGAGGCGAGGTGGCTAAGGACTGTGAAAATATAGGAAAGTTCTTTGACAATTAAGACTCCTGTAGCTTCATGTGTTCTTGAATCAGGCTCTGTCTTCTATAACTTGTTTGCAATTATGTAATTTCCTATGCTTGGCCTATTTATTGTGCATCTATATATCCTTAATATGCTCTCATCAACAACTTCTACTGCCATGTTTCCTGCAACCATAAAAGTTTATACTAAAGTTCAGTTCTCCAAAAGCATCCAGAGGTTTCATAGATAGCACCAACATTTGAATATATCAATTAGTATAAGCATATTAAAATTTCTAACCAAAAGACTTAGAATTCCAAAAAAATAAGATCCAGAGGCCTGAGAAATAGCACAGTTTTAAGGCATTTGTCTTGCATGCGGCTGACCAGGGTTTGATCCTGGGCATCCCATATGGTCTCTCAAGCCTTCCAGAAGTGATTTCTGAGAGTAGAGCCAGGAGTAACCCCCTGAGCACTGCTGAGTGTAGCCCCAAAACATATATGTCTACACATATGTGTTATATATATTATATATAAAAGATCCAGTTTGGTTTTGGATTATTTATCAGATATATAATAAAAAGAGACAAGGCATTTGCCCTGCATGTAAACAAACTCACCTTGATTCCCAGTATTGCATATGGTCACCCATGCATTATCAATAGTGGTCCCTGAGCATATATCCTTAGTTCTAAGGCTATCTAGATGTAACATAAGTTATCCACACTCCAAAAAATTTAAATATATAGGCTTTCCAATAAAAAATAACTTCAACTTCAAAGACACACAAAATGGGTTCAAAATGTGACAATGAAAAAGATATCCCACACAAATAAAAGCCAACTGAGAGTAGTGATAACAATAGTTATATCTGACAAATGGACTAAGTCAAACACAGTAACAATAATAGAAAATAATCATTATGTAAAAACATACTTGTTCATTATTATTATGATGTAATAACAATATGCACAATATGCAGAACCAACATTAAATTACCTACAGCACTTAACCGCATGCATAAAAATAAAAAAGATATATATATATATATAATGTATTAACTAAATATGGAATTGTATGAAAAGAAAAATATATCATAATAGTAATGGTTGTCAATATCCCAGTTTTAATGATAAAAACATTATCCAGAATAAACAGGAATCACTGGAATTGAATAATACTTTTCATATAGTCTGAGAGAAACTTACTTATTTAATAGAAGAATATGCATTTTTCTCAAGTGTACATAAAACATTCTTCATGGTAGAAAAACTGAAAAGGTCGAACTTACACCATAAATTTTTTTAACCACAATTGTACAGAATACGAATCATGAAGAGTAGGTAACTTTAAAAGTTGGCATTTATGTACAAGCAAACACTCACCTGAACAACACAGGAATAAAACATTTTAAAAAGATTAATGTAAATAGTCATAAAAGCACTTTAAGAAGATAATTTTATAGTTAATAAAAAAATCTACTGTTAAAAATACCATTCCCCCAAAAAGCTAGAACCTCTTGAGACAAGGAAAGCAAACAACAAAAAAAAAAACAAAAAAAAAAACCCAAAACTAGCAGAAGGAAAGAAAATAAGAATCAAAGTATAAACAATTAAACTTCATAAAAATGTATAATATTGAGTTAGATTTGAAAACAAACTAATTAAACTTATTTGAAACTAAACGATAGACACAACTCAAAAAAATCTAAAGTGAAAGAGAAAACATAATTGACACTACAGATACGCAAAGGTCACAAAGAATAATTTTATGATAGAGGTAGAAGGAAGAAAAGCTGAGGCACCAGGTAATCTCATTACAACACATTATGTAGTTTGTAATTATTTTCAATATCACCAGTGAGATTGCTCTTGAGAATGGCTCAGGGGTAGGAATTATACCAAGGGAGTTAAAATGGAAAACAAAGATTCCCAATCTTTGTTGACCTGGACAGATGAAAAAGTCTCTTTGACTCCTCAGCTGTGTTTTTTTCCAGTTTTTACTCTAACGCTAGTTAACACAAAACGGACTACTTCTTGAGTGTGGGCCCTTGAGATCTGAAAGTAAAATTAATTATATTAAAGTTTCTTTATGTTAAAATTTAAGTACATAGTTCTTCCCCAAAATTGAGGCATCCCACTTCTGCTCTGTCTGTCTCTGTCTCTCTGTCTCAGTCTGTCTGTCTGTCTCTGTCTCTCTCTCTTTCTCTCACTCCCTCTCTCTCTTGCTCTCCCTCTCCCCCTCTCTCTGGCTCTCTACCTCATATCCCCAAACCGGCCGTCCAAGAGTATGACTTCAGTCGTACTTCTCTCTCTGCTCTGAAATGACAATGACCATGCCATTCACTGTCGTGTCATGAAATCTACTGCTTTGTAGTCTATCACTGGAGCCTCTTAAGGCCAAGTACTCTCTTTTACTTTTTTTCTTTTACATTCCATTGTTCTGAGTGAGAACTGATGCTTTCTTGTCTGCCCGAGAATAGGTGAGGGGTTAATGAGCGGTGGTCATCTGTCCAGTCACAGATTACTAATCTGTGCTCCCCATTTTATAGGTTACACTTTCTACCCCTTAGCCATTTCTATTATCTCACAGGAAGCCCCTCGTGTTGGCAAGGTCAAAAAGAATTCTTAGAAGTCATAGCAAACAACAAAGAAGTTGTAACCTCACAATATAATTTTCATTTAATGGCATATTTCACTACTTTCAACTTAAAAATCAGACATTCCCTATTTTCTAACTTGTTCATAATGCAAGGATACAGAAATAACTAATTATTATATAAATACATTTATACATATATATTTTTGAATCATGATAGGGAAGTACTTAGGACATGCTCTTGGCTTTTCACTCAGGGAACACTCTTGAAGGGACGTGAGGAGACTTTCTGGGGTGAAGTTGGCCTTGAGTAAGGCAAGCACCCTATATCTCTCTCATCCCAAGAATATATTTTGTCAAACATATCATATGTTGACAATTTTCTTCCTTTCTTATACTTTGCTATTTAAACTAATATATTTCTTACTATACACTGCACAACTAATTTATGACTGATTTTTTTGCCCAAAATTCACATTTTTTTCTAAAACCTGTATCTTAGTAACTTTTTGTTAATTTGCTCCTCCTTTGCAATAATCATATGGTTATAATGAGATTTTCAATACTTCACCACCATCAATTCAGAGATAGCAGTTGACCCAGAGAAATTAATAGAAATGTTACCCTGAAACAAACAGGATTTTTGTAAAGGACCATGGAGACTAGCAAAGGAAGTTGTTCTTGGCAGGAGAGAAAGAAACATTTCTGTCTTTAAATGATCGCAACCAATTTTGCATTTGTTCTAAGGCCCAATTCAACCTTAATCTTTCTACAAATAACTCGGTGTGTTTCAAAAGCGTATTAGTGAACCACTATACGTAGTCCTCATCCTAAAGTATTTAACATACAACCTAAGCTGATAGAAAAGGCCTGCTAAATTTGAAATAATGGTTAAAAATAAAGAAGAATTTTAGAGGGAAATGGAAAAATAAAGCCTATGGGTAATTTTTACTAAAGGTAATTACTAAGAAGAAAAATTAAGAAAAAATAAGGTTTAGAAAATTCAGATTCAAAAAACATTATATATATTATAATGCAAAGTTCAATGTGCACTGAAGTCATTTAGTATATTTCTTATATCTTAGCTATTGAAAATGGAAAGTTATTGATTTATGAGAAGGCAATAATATATATTTTAATGCATTAATATATATTTATAAAAATATAAATTGTATACTATGATATAAAATATATGTTTTTCTCACGTATTAATTATCTATTATTTTAATGCCTTATTTACCAATTATCTTTAATGTACTCACTGCATTTTTTGTTGCTTTTAATCTATCTCAAGATTTTCTTACGTGAGTCCTTGAAAATAGGAAGTTTATTTTCAATTTTAAAGTGTCCATTCATAATGTTTTTAAGATCCAAACCTTTGTTGAAAATACATATATTTTCAAATATTGTGTTCATTTTGTCTAGGTGTAAAATTCATTAAATTTAATTATTTTAAATCTGCTGTATTTAATACTGGTGAGTACTCTTGTGTTTTCCCCTGTTATTTATTATTCAAGTAATCTTGTTTCTTGTGGTAGATTTATTGCACTCATGACCTGGAGTTTTATTTCTTCCTCTATCGTCACAAATTGGTCTTAATTTTTTCAGATATCTTCTCTGGGAAGGGCGTTTTGTTCCACAACTTTGTTCTAGAATTAGTCATATGATGTTCTTTGGCTATGTCAGTAAAATGGCAGAAGCCAAAGGCTAGGAAATAGTGGTTCTATTCTTTTTGGCATCTTCTTATTTGCCTTTTCCATGAAAATATAAATAAAAAGATGTTTAGAGTTTATTGGTGAATGGAGAGCAATGGAGTAGCGTCAGTTTATTCTAATAAAACCAGACAACATTGACCAATCATTGACCAACTTCCAACTTACAGAGAACCCAAAAATTGCCTGTGAGACTCAAGCCTGCCTCATCAACTCTTGGATGCGTAATTAAGTAGATAATCTATAGCCTACGTTGAGTGATATGTTATGTCATAGTATTATTAAACTAGTGAAGACATGTATTATTAAGGTAGTGTAAAAAGTAAGATATTTACTACACCTGTAAAAAATTCTCACCCTTCAGCCCACTTATGAAAATTTCTCTTTTTAGTCCATTCTTTGATTCTTTAAAATAGATTCATACTCTCCAGCTTTCTTAGTGATCATCAATGGCAATACAAGTTTGTTCTGATCTGGACACTATCATAGGTGCAAAAAAATATAGGATGTTTTCTTGGAGTGAAAGGAGTTGATGAATAGATTTCTATGGTGAAATGTTTATGCATAGAAATGACTAGATGGGTAGGTGCTTGAGGCATCTTTCATGTTAGTATATATATATACATATATATTGACTAAAATATTGTGTTATGAAAATTGAGAAAAAAATAAAATTTTATGCCACATAAGATAACCTCGATGACCATGATGTTTTAAATGAAATGTTATAGTGGATGACTGGTGTGTATATGTCGCATAATATGATTGAGGGAGAAACAGCTTTTTTAACTTAAGTAAAAAAAAGAATAAAATAACTGTGATAGGAAAAACAACTGAACAAAAAGGAATGAGCTGGGACAGAAAAAGACTAATTCCTTTTTATCAGTATGTTGGCTATGAGAGATAAATGCTCTGGCTGCCCATTGTTTGGTCCAATTTCCTTTCTGAGCATCCTGGAAACTCTCTGTAAAACATTTACAATTGATGGAAGTTAAGAAAGCAAGCAACTTCATTTTTTTGGATTTAGAAACGAAAATCTCATACTGTTTGAACAATATTATTCATTCAATTTCCTCTTTGCATCTTTAGCATCTTTAGGTCACATCCTGTATGCCTTTACCAGCAAAACCTAGAGCAATATCCTGGTTTTGTTAATTGCTGCTTTGTTTAGTTTTGGATTACACTTTTCTACCATTCCCCTAAACTAGATAACAGCAATTTGAAAACAGAGGATTCTAGGACTAATGCTATTACCTGATAAAATCTTTTTATTTAAATGCTATGATCTTTTTAACAAAGCAAGCTAAATTTAATTTTATCTATGAGACACTAAAAATATTTTAACTAATAGAACAAGAAAAGAATAAAAGTAATCACTGTTTAGTGCATCATAAATTTGTTGGGATAAGATCAATTCAGGGCTGTAGATAACAGCAGATAGGACACATGCCTTGCATGAAGCTAGCCTAGGTTGTATCACTTGCATCTCAAATGGTTGCCTGAGCCCCACCAGTGTAATTCCTGAGATCAGAGCTAGTAAGAATAACTCATGACCATCACTGGTGTGAACAAAAATCAATAAAAACAAACAAACAAACAAGGGAGATAATTGCTATAATACAATGATCTTGTGATTTCAATTTCTTTTTTATTTTTTTACTTTGGGCCACACCTAGCGGTGCTCAGGGGTTACTCCTGGCTGTCTGCTCAGAAATAGTTCCAGGCAGACACGGGGTACCATATGGGACACCGGGATTCGAACCAACCACCTTTGGTCCTGGATCGGCTACTTGCAAGGCAAACACCGCTGTGCTATCTCTCCCAGCCTGTGATTTCAATTTCTAAAATAGATACTAAGTTCAAAATATCAAGCTCTTGGATACATCTATAAATTGCTTAAACTTCAGGTTTTTTTTAGGTAAAATATGCTGGTGTGATGAAACTATTATAATAAGGTAAGAAAATGTGTTGAATAAGTTAATATAATAAATTCATTTGGTATTATTTGGGGGGGGGCACACCTGTTTGATGCTCAGGGATTACTCCTGGCTGTGCCCTCAGAAATCACTCCTGGCTTAGGGGAACTATATGGGACACAAGGGGTTTGAACCAAGGTTAATCCTAGGCTAGCACTTGCAAGGCAGATGCCTTACCTCTAGCGCCACTGCTCCGGCCCCTAATAAATTCATTTGTAAATTGCAGTTAGTACTCAAAAATTGCTACTTACATCTAAACTGTATTTTAATATTATATAACATATAAAACATGAGTTCAGATAAGTTTTGAAGTGTAAATAATACTATTATAATCTTTAACTATATCTTTTTTCCTTAACAGAAAAAGTCATGATTTTTGTAAGTTAATTCTTTGTTGAATTAATGGCCTGCATTTTGGAGCCTCTAAGTTTGTTCACATGCCTCAGTATGCCAATTTAACTTATATAAACCTTCGCATTAGAAATGGTCAGAAAACTTGTCAAATGTCTATACATACATGTCAGGGCTAAAAATTTAACAAGGTATCCATAGGAGACCTCACATGATGAACTAATTTTAGATCGAATATTACCAGATCTTAAAATGTATCTTTAAAGTTATTTAATAACTGGATACTCATAGTACACAGAAAAGTGAAACACAGCAACTATAAAACAGATCATATAAACTGATTCAAACTAAAAAAAAAAAAAAAACAATTTTCTTTGTAAGCATACATAAGAATTAAACCAAAACTATGATATCTTAAATGTGGAGGGTTGGAATCATTGGCATTTTTGCTTCCTGTTTACTTTTGTTTTCTTCCCCTCAGAGTTGCATTGTGCCCCTATATTCTTTAAACTGGTAAGAGGGTTTGATTTTGCATTGATTGACCTCTTGCATCAAGGCTGTTCTTGTTCTTTATCCTCAGTCCAGCTATTGCCGCCAGCAGTCCTGCCCTCTCAAAATCTGTTCTCCTTTCATTCTTTCAGAAATGGCCGCATAATAGAATTCTCCAAGCTGATTCTACTGGAGAAGTAATGAACATATTGTTAATGGTTGTATGTGAAAAACACTGCACCAACTGACATCATAAATTGTGAAATATGCAAGGAAACCTCAGATTAACCATAGGGAGTTTCCAAAAGCTCTAAATTTAAAATGTCATAGGTATGGTAGAATATATGTGACTGGCTAGCTAGCAATTACCACATCAAATTTCACTGTATTGTTAATAATCAATGCCCTCAAAATTTGCTAAATTAATATTATAAATAATGCTTAGCTTTAAAATTGGACATAATGCACCATTATTTCTCTTGTTTTTTTTTGGGGGGGGGCACACCAATTGATGCTCAGGGGTTACTCCTGGCTATACATTCAGAAATCGCTCCTGGCTTGGGGGACCATATGGGACGCTGGGGGATCGAACTAAGGTCCATCCTAGGCTAACACTTACAAGGCAGACGCCTTACCTCTAGTGTCACCACACTGGCCCATATTTCTATAAGAAACTTTCATGTTAAAATGTCTGTTGATGTTACATGCATCACTAGCCTGGTATTTTATGTCCAAAGTAATTATTGTTTCTGTATAATTTTTGGGCAAACATATTGAACTAATTTCTCGCTAAAATAAATCTGAAAATTTATTCTGAGGGAAAGACTGAATTCAATTCAACATCCTTTACTTAATTTTCTCATTTATCTTATATTGGTATATACCAAGAGTGCATAAAATATCTGGCAAATGACAAATGCCTTTTTTTCTGAACTATTTTCACAATTTATTTGGCCTAACCAGTTCCCATATAAAAACAATGGAAGATTATGATTTCATTATTCCAGTACTAACATGAGACCCCAGGTTTCAAACATTTTTCTAAAATTACAGATTAAACTAGAGGAGCCACCCAGGATTCTTAGTTTAATTTTTTCCTAGCTTCATGCTTTATTCCAACTATAAGATAGCAGGAAAGAATATGGCTTGAACCCAAAATGTAATTTTCACAGTAAGTGAATTATTTGTTGCATTATTACTTTATTTCTGATTAGAAGAAGGTAAAAATTACCTAATGTTTATAGAACATTCTTAGTGCTAGTGGTTATTTTATGCAATTTCTGTTTTTAAATGTGAGACAGTTTTTATTATGTCAATTTTACAGATGAGAAGTTACGCCAGAGTGACTTGTCTAAATTCAGTTCCATGTCTGTCTGATGATGATAGAAACAGACCTACATCATATCTTGTGTCATGTGTTCCCCAACATTTAAGAATAAATCCTTAAGTCCCAAATGTAGCAAAATAAGCTTTTTATAATCAAATATAAGCATTCATGGAATATAAAAACTTCACAAAAACTCCTAGTGAAATGTTTTTACCTAACCATCACTCAATTTATTTGCCTTTCTGAACTGGAATTTTTAGGATTCCAAGGAATTCTTCTTATGAATTTTTTGTCTAAATATCTAAACCTAAAGCCATATTTTCTTTCTAGACTGTATACTCTGTATTGATGGTCCTCTTTCTTCTCTTTGTTGCTTCCACAAAGGGCTCAATAAATTGTTTAAATGAGTGAGCTTTATTTATTGATATTAAAAATCTCTAATATTAAGTATATCATCTATAGTAAACTCGTAAAGACAAATTGACTACTATGATACAAAAAAGCCATTGTTAGACCTGAGCATGAACTTTTGACTTTAAATTTCTTGGCTACCGTCACTAAGCTAAGATGTTTTTCCATTCCTGTTATTTCACAAAATATCTCATATGTAGTAAATGGACAGTATGAATATAAGCATGAGTTAAGCAACATGTCAACTCTAAGCTTTATATGGTTTTCCTTGGAAAAAAGGCAGATTCTTATGAGATCATTCTGGGTCAGATCTCCCTAACACTACAGCTATTCATGTGTTTGTCATTTGCCTCACAACCTGTACATTTTCATTGCTGCATTCAGTAAATAATGAACAGACTTCTGTTTCAATGATAAATTCCCAGGAGAAAATTGCTTATTGTCATAATGTAATATTTGTTCCAGTAAACTTTAGAAATCTTTCTTACTTTTCCTTTTAGTTGTTTCCGTGAATCTATGTGAATTGTAGTAAAATTGTTTCTATATCATGTCACCACATAAATACTTAAAACATTTCTTGAGTGATAACCAAAATTCAAGTGTTATCAAAATAGAGTATTACTGTTTATTTGTGAATTAGGTAGTATAATCTCTAACAGGATACAACAGAATATTAAAATTGTCATCTTATTTAGGACTAAAAACTCAAGTAAGTTACAGTTATAGAATAAGTTAGGCTATAGATAATGAAAGGTTTTTATTTTGCTAAATTATTTTTCAAGGTTTATAAGTTAGAATTAATATGCATACTTACAATTTGCACTTAATTATAATTTAAATATTAATTAAATCAATATTACATTTGCATTAACTGTTCTAATTTTGTTTTTTTGTTGGGGGGTTGGATTGTTGGTTTTTGGGTTTTTTTTTTTTTTTTTTGGTTTTTGGGCCAACCCAGTGATGCTCAGTGGTTACTCCTGGCTCTGCGCTCAGAAATCACTCCTGGATCGAGGAACCATATGGGACACTGGAGATCGAACCCAGATTCATCCAGGGTCAACTACATGCAAGGCAAATGTCCTACAGCTGTGCTATTACTCTGGCCCCTTTGGTCTAAGTTTTCTTTTTTTTTTTTTTTGGTTTTTGGCTCACACACTCGGCAGCGCTCTGGGGTTTCTCCTGGCTCTGCGCTCAGAAATCACTCCTGGCAGGCTCAGGAGATCATACTGGATGCCAGGATTTGAACCACCATCCTTCTGCATACAAGGCAAAATGCTCTACCTCCATGCTATCTTTCCAGGCCCCCCCCATTTGTTCTAAGTTTTAACATTGTTTACAGACTCACAGTTCATTAATTCTTAGAAAACAATTTGTTTATGGTCCATTGCGTACAAGGTTATGAATTAGACAGATGAAAACAAAATTAACATTGTTCATCTTGAAGGCAAATGGGGAACTTTGGTGGCTCAAAAGTTACACTGGTGAATAGTAGTGTACATGCGATGACTGAAAACCAACTACAGACATTTCTGTAACCAGGGTGCTTAAATAAAGAAATTATTAAAATAAGGATAAAATAGATAAAAAAACTAAAAGAACAAAAGTATCATTAATCATGTGATACCTATGTTTAATAATTTGATATTTAAAACCTTAAAGAAAAATATATACATGTGTTATATATTCTGTGAATGTGCACTTCAGAAAAGAATCCTTTTTAGGAGACTGGGGAATACAGCTATATAGCTTTATTTTGCATGGTAGAACCCCTGTCTTGCATGAACCCTGAGTTTATAGTACTCAGCCCTGAATTCAATCTCTGGCATCACAAAACAAAGAAAAATAGAAAATAATGTTTCAGAATATAAAATGTGGTGAACTTGACTGGCAGTAAAAGGAATCATGAGATTATTCATGTGTTAGCATCAGATATATATATATATATATATGTGTGTGTGTGTGTGTGTGTGTGTGTGTGTGTGTGTAACATTGGTATAAACAATGGAAATACCATTTGTTTGCTGAAAAAAAAAGAAAAATAAATAAAATAAGAAAAATAAATCCTAACCTCTGCCTGTGTTCTTTACAAATTCCCCACAGAAAAGATTTTTAGGAAGAAAAAAGTGAATTGAAACAGTTTTATTTAGAGATTATTAGAAAAGAGTGAGTATATGTTCAAAAATATTTATTCGAATGAAAAGAGGCCTGAATATCTTATGGAATGAGGTTATATGATTATTCTTTGAATTGCCTGGACCTGGAGGATTTTTTTAAAACATAATAATTAATTGGGTACCATGATATACCTATAAAGAGAGAGATAGGAACTTTGGGCTGTTTTATTTCTTGTACTTACTAAGAGCTCTTATTTCTATTTAAGCTTTTCTTTTGCCAAAGTCTAGCCTACTCTGGGCCAGTGATACAGTCAGTTAGAGTCTTATTGGCTTCAATTCTTATGTCCACAAGCAGTGCATCTGGTGCATCTGGCTTTCATATTTCTTGGCAACTTTAGGGCTAGTGACAGTCATTTCTTTGAATCACACCTTGGTTTTATTACTTTCTAAAAGCTTATTCCCAGGGGCTCCTATTTAACTATCTATTTAAATATGTTACCAAAAGTGCAAGAAGCAAAATAGTAGAAATAGGTAAATTTGGCTTCATTAAAATCAAAGCTATTGTTATTCAAATGCAATCATCGAAAAAGGAAAAACGACCAAGGACCAAAAACACAGACAATATAAATCATGTAATTTATAGGAGACATAACTATAATATTCAAAGAACTCTCATATATTAGAAACAAAATATAAAGTAGGTCAATTTAAAAATTATCAAATTATATGTATATATTTAAATTATATACAAATGCCTTATAAACAAATAAAATATGTTCAACATCATTAGTCATCAGAAAAGTGAAAATCAACAAGCCAATGAGATATTACTTGAAAACCAAGAGAGAAACTATATATAAAATGTTAGATAACTATATAGAACAGCAGATAAGTATCTTATCTTTGCTTTGCATGTAGCTTACCCAGGTTTGATCCCCCCACCACATGTGTTTCCCCAAGCAACATCAGTAGTCATCCTTGGGCACAATACCAGGTAAATTTTTGAGCACAGCCTGGATGTGACCTGACCAAAAAACACTCCAAAATAAAAATTTTAGATAATCACAAGTTATGTAGAGAATGTATATAAAACATTCACAGAGCACTATTAGAGGAAATATTAAATTATACAACTACTTTTGGAAACAACAAAATGGACAGTTCATCAAGTGAAAATAAATGGTGCATGATGCAAGTCATGCTATAAAGTATGTACCCAGAAAAATTCATATATCTGTGCACAAATATGTACCACATCATTTGTGAAGACTTTATATATAATAACCCCAAATGTGAAATGATTTAAATATTATTAACCACTAAATGCATAAATAGCTCTGCAGTATAATGTTTTTAGTAACAAAATGGCAAAATCATTGATACATAGATAACCTCTGGGGAAAAAAGAAATCAAAAGAATTTTACATGGTGTTATTTATCAATTTGAACTGTTCATTACTGAAAAAGCTAACTAGACAAATTAGAGGAACTGATTAAATTAGGACAAAAACATAATCAATACTGAGTGTGGAATATGGATCCATAGGAATATTACATATAAAAATTGGGATTTAAATGAATGAATACTTGTTTTTATTCACATGTGAAATAAGAATATTGATGTGAAAATAGAGCTTTTGATTAGTTAGTGAGGGTAAAAGTGATAATAATAGGGATGTAGTAAAAATAATGATGATTTTATATACAATGCAGTTTATGTAACTATAAGGAATGAAGCAATCATGCAATTTGCTGCAACTTGGATGAAAGTTGAAGAATAAATGCTAAGAATACATGTTAAATAAGCCAGAAGAAGGATAAACACAGGATAATTGCAGGTAGGTATGCAATGCTTTACATAGGGTTGAATAAAATACCTGGCCTCATGTATATTTCTCTCATAATGGGAATCAGGAGTCAGGGAGATTTAGATACATTGATGGTGGTGTTAAGGAAGGACAGAACTAAATATCCAAACCACTAGGCTCTAACACTAAAATCATGACACCAAAACTTTAAAAAATAGATTTGGGACATTGGTGATGGGAATGTTGCACTGGTGATGGGTGGTGTTCTTTACATGACTGAAACTCAAACACAATCATGTATGTAATAAAGTTGTTTAAATAAAAAAATTTAAAAAATAGATTTGAAAAGGTGTCTGCTCCGGTGGCAGGCTGGGAGGAAAATGGGGGATGGTGAGAGTTATGTAATGAAATCTGGGAATTGGTGGAGAGAGATTAACACTCACGGTGGGATTGGTACTAAAATACTGTATGTCTAAAACTTAACTATGAATAGCTTTGTAAATCACAATGCTTTAATTAAACACTAAAAACATAAATGATTAATATAAATTAAAATGGAGTAACTCAATTCTAACCTAAAATATCTGTTTCCACTGAAGCTAAGATAAAATGGAGAGACAAAGTAACAGGTAGAGAGAAATAACTTTATTGGCATTGCTTGGAAAATGGTGGACTCAGAATCTAGATAACTATCTTGCAAACATAGTCACAAGAAGTTTTGATCGAAGAACACAGACAGTGAAGCTCTTTGTGGACTGGGCCTCTGAGATCTAAGGTTTCAGCATACAAGCCATATTCCTTATGGATTATGGAATATTTCATATAGGATTTAGGGGAAGAAGAAGGTGGATCCATTCTTTACATTTAAGGATGTACACAGATGGTTCTGCTTTTAATTTTGAGACCAAAGCTAAATTTCTTTAGGGCTAGTTCTACATTTGGAATCTAATATATTAGAGAAGACGATTAATTCATAGCAATGACAGAGCAAAAACAATGGGCTGATGGTGACACATATAGGAATCATATTAGTATTAAATGGAAATCAAAGTCATTTAGTCATTTAGGATTGGTTAAAGGTCCCCAAACAGAACTAGCCAGGAGTCCTAATGTAATGAAAGGATGAAGACTAGAGATAATACTCAAGTAAAATCAGATTATCTTCAAATATTTCATATTTGTCAGAAAAAAATGCCTGGATATCAACTAAATTTTATTTTGGAGCCACACCTGGTCATACGTAGGGCATAAGTACCCTTCTTCACAAGGGGATAAATTTTAAAGGGCTCAGGGGACCATAAGGATGCCATATATGAACCTAAGTTGACTGCATGCACGACAAGAGCCCTACCAGTTGTACAGTTGCTCTGGCCTCCCAAGTTGTGTTTTAATAAGTAAAATCAGCACAGTTTCAAAATAATTTCTTAAGACAATTCAATTTCGCATTCATTACTGCCACCATATATAAGAACTTTTATAATACTAATAAGCTTTGAACTCTTTGAAAAATGTTGTTCTTTTCCATTATTATTTTTATCCTATGATACAGACTATAAATATAATTTTGTGTGTTAATAGAAGAATTTTATTTACAAGAAGGTTAATTTTTAAAAGCAACTCAATTATTGTAAAGTATTCTATTACTCAAAAAAAAAGAATTGTTTCTATTGCAGCTTATTGTTCAGAGTAATTTTATTCATGTTTATATTGTGCTGCTTGAAATAAGCCATGTATTCAGAATAACTATTGCTATTGAAAGTCAGTTACTTTTAAAAATTAATGTGTAATTCAGATAACATAGTATAGAGTAATCTACTTAAATATTTGCTTGCAAACTTTACAAAGTATTACTTAAAATTCCCAAATGAAAGCAAGAAAACTAAAATTGCATCTGCATGTATACTTGGCACTTACATACTTATGTTTTTGATGAAAGACCAAAAATATTAAGTTGTTGAACTTAATTTCTATTACATACTGTTAGAATATTTTATAATATATATAATATGCACAGGTACACTTAAACACTTATTTTTATTGTCCAGAGAACATTTTAATTATGTATCCAAGTTTTAAAAGCATAATTCAAATGACAATAGTCAAATGAAGATTTGCTTATATTATATATCGCTACTATGTATTTGCTACTAGGTAATATGCTAATAAATATTTTAGTAATCATTTGTATTAAAACCTAATAGCAGAATTTATTCATTGTAAATTATAGAAGGTATCTTTACTCTACTCTAAGTAATCCCAATGTAGTGATATCTATGCATAATTCTCATACTTCTAATAAGACAACTGATTTTTTTCTGAATTGTGATCCTAAAATAAAAAGATAATTTTTTTATCCTAAGTAGTGCTTGTAATTTTACATTTTTCTCTTTTCAACATTAATAAAAGCTTTGTTCAATTTCAGCAATAAGGCAGGAGAAGAAATTCAATGGGATAAAATGAATGTGTGCTTTATATAATGCTTGATATGGTAACTAAGAGAGAGAGGACTTCTAAAATTTTGTTTTTTATACATTACATCTCACATAAGGAAACTTAATCATTGGTTAGAACATGTCATTGACTTTCTATGTCCCTTTGTCTTTATTTAATATAATTTAAATTTAGAAACTTTTGTTTTCCAGTAAATATTTAATGTTAAAATTATTATAATGTCTGTAATATTTTAATCCTTTTTATAATTCATATCAATAAAAATAAATATAATAAAGTTATATTGAAGGGACCATAGAAATAATACAGTGAGTAGGCCTTTGCTTGCATGTAACTGACCAAGGTTTAACCCTGGCACTCTATTTGGTTCCCTGAGCAATGTCATAATTTATCTCTGAGTGCAGAGCCAGGAATAATCCCTGAGTACTATCACATGTGGTCCTAAATCCCTTGAAAATTTTATTGAAATGTTATTTAACACATAAATTAGGATTATTGAAATTAGCTCTACTTTTATGATATATACAATAATTTGCATATTTGTTTTTAATTCATTTTATGAATTAACTTAGGTCATTTTGCTGAGAAACCAGAAACACTACAGATAATCTACAACTTTGTTCCTGGCAAAGTTCTATTCTCTTTTAGATTAGCAGACTGTGTTAACAAACTGCTCTTGACCTCCTGGCATAGATGATATGTACATATTGACTGTCAGTTTTCTTACCATCCTATTTTTTCACTTCCCAGATTATTGCAGATGAAGGTCCAGTTCCAGTACTTTATGGTTAAGTTGGCTGTCCCTTTCTTAAGGAGACTATCTTATTAGAAAGCAATGGCTTGCAGTCGTCTAAGATTTTAGTAATACAGATTCTCTGGCTTCATTTTTCATGCTATTGTTTTGAAAGTTTTTAGTTCTATATGATTTATGTAATTTTATTTTTATTCAGAGTGGTCTTTACAAAATAACCTAAAAAGTCATCAGTCTTTTCCTGACTACATCCTGTTGGTAGTTTGTCATAGGTTCCAAAAATTATTCAGAACTGGTTCAACAGAAATATGTATAATCTTCTAAAATGATACTAAAACCAATAGGCACTCTACTGAATACTTACCAGAATTACAGTTATTTATGCATTTGGAATCTTATAAATATAGCAATTTAGACTATATCTCTAAATAATAGAAAATCTCAGATAGGTCTATTGGCAAAATTTTATAGAAGTAGCAATATTAATCTTGGCACAATTTGTGTAGTTTTTTAAATTTAGACAACTATAGTATTTTTCAAACTAATTAAGTGGATTCTGATTCAATCAGAAAAATTTTCTTGTGGTGTGATTTTATGTGTGTCTTCAGAATTGAACTGCCTACTATGAGATAATTTCTAAGAACATAAGCATCTGTCAGATTGTTTGCTTTCAGAAAGTTTGGAGAAGTGCCAAAGAGCCAGAACATTCATGTTGATGTGTCATTATAGAAATATTAGAGGAAAATGTTTGCTTGAGCATATAGTTGAATCAGACTATTTTTCATAGAAAAAATATTTGAATTCATGTAATGCAAGACATCTACTAATTGAACTAAATACAAAGAATAGCCTAAAATTATTACAATAAAAAATTTAGGAAACTTGCCACAAAATGAAAGGGTGTGTGGATAGTGTAGATACAGGACCACTATGACAATGACAGCTGGAAAGGATCACTCTGGACAAGAATTAGGTGTTGAAAGAGGTAAAGTGATATGCATGATACCTTTCAGTAGCAGTATTGCAAACCACAGTGCCTAAAAGGAAAAAAAGGAAGAGAGAGAAAGAACAGAAAATGATCTGCCTTAGAGGTAGGCAGTGAGTAGGATGCAAGGAAACTACGGACATTATTATTATTGGTGGGAAATGTGTATTGGTAAAGGAATGAGTATTGTACATTATATGACTGTAACTCAACCTGAACAACTTTATAACTGTCTATTAAAGTGGTTCAATAATTTTTATTAATTTTTAAAAGTTGAGGTTAAAAGTAATGAAGATGAGTCTAAAGAACAAAGGACATTGTTAAATAAAATTAAGATTTGTAGTTTATGAATTGGGAAATAAATGTAGGACTTTTTAAATTGTAGAATAAATATTATGAATGTAATGATTTGAATGGATATATTGGAAAATATATGATATAAAGTAAAAAGAATATCACTGAGAGTTAGTGAAATGGTCTGGGGAAAAGATACCTAATTATCAACAACTAGACAATTTAAAGATTTTTAATTTTTTATTGAGTTTTGGTCATAAAATATTCCAATACTCATCCCTTCACCTGTGTACACTTCACCAATGTCCCAAGTTACCCTCCAATTTTTCCCGTTTTCTGCTACTTATTTACTTTCTCTCCCTCATTCTTTCTCTACTTCTTGTTCTCTCTCTCTCTCTCTCTCTCTCTCTCTCTCTCTCTCTCTCTCTCTCTCTCTCTCTCTCTCTTCCTTTTAGGCAATGTGGTTTATAATACCACTGTTAAAAGGGCATCATGATTTTCACTTTACCTTTTTTCTGTACTATGTTTAATTGAATGGAAGAGTTACCTTTGTTAGGTTGGATTGTAGTCCTGGGGATGTTCCTTACCATTAATTTGGCTTTGTTAATCTAATACTTTATGTAATATTTAACCCAATATTTTAATATAACAGACATGAAATGGAATTTTATTTATTTATTGTTTTTTTATTAAATATATATTTTTATTTAAGTAACATGATCATATTTGGGTTATAGTCATAACTAGAACACCCCCCTTCACCAGTGCAACATTACCCCCTCCCCCCTTCCCATCCCCTACCTGCATTCAAGACAGGCACTCTACTACAGTAATTTGTTTTTAAGTTCAGTAAGTTGTATTTTTTTTCCTTAAAGGATAAGAGTAAAAAAATATATAGTAAAGGTGTGATAGTGGCAATCTCCAATGTTTGCATATATTTATTGTTTTTTTAGAGGAACATAGCTTTATGTTCTTAGAGCTTAAACTGACTCTGCATTTAGGTATCCTTCTTGGTGTGCTTAGGGATGTCTATATTGGGTGCTGGGGATCAAAGCCTGGAAGTTCATATTAGGTGCTAGGGATAAAATCTTGGCAAGCCATGTGCAAATCAAACATTATACCCACTGAATTATCTATCCAGTTTTGTTTTTGTTCTTTTTATGTGTGCCACTGTCTGTAGAGAGACCTGATATCTCATTTTAATTTTAAATTTTCCTAATGATTCATTATGTAGAGAATTTTTCATATGCCTTTTGGTCATTTGTACATAAAATTCCAGATAAAGATAATTATTATACAAATAATTATACATGAATATTATAGGGTAAATCATTATACAAATGCAAAGCAGTCTCTATAAAAATACCCGGGAATTTTTTTTCAACAAAAACAGATCAGACCCTTGTATATGGAGTATGTGTTTTTGAAACAGAGACTCTAGAAGAGTCTTCAATGGATATAAAATTTGTCAGTCCAATCTCCAAGGGGAAGATGTACTGCTCCTCAAAACTACCCACTTTTATAACCAAAAGAATCCTAGGTAGATAAAAAAGAGGAGATCATTGTTTTCCTCAAATTTAAATTTTACTTAAAGCTATAATAATTAAAACTACATGGTTCCCGATTAAGGAAATGTTCTCATATCAATAGAATAGAATTGTGAAACCAAAGAGAGATTCTCAGTATACATAGAAAATCTTAAATATAGGAGCAAAAAAATATGGAGTGTAATAAAGGCCTTATTCAACAAGCAGTGTTGGGAAAACTGGTCTGCCACTTCCAAACTAATAGTATTAACCCCTTTCCAACACTATGCACAAAAAGCAAATGAAAAAATATTAAAGATATCAATATTGGATCATAAATGGAAAGAAATCTCTCTGACATTGAAACTAAAGGAATCTTTATGCATTCAACATAATTGGCCTAGCAAGCAGAAGCTAGGATACATAGTATTACATTATATTAGGAGGCTTCTTAATCTCCAAGGAAACAATGATCAGAATCCAAAGAAATCCCACAGATTTGAATTGAATATTTTCCCACCACTTGTATTACAGAGGGTTAGTATTCAAGATATATAAAATACTCATAAAACTTTATGAGAAAAAAATAAATCTAACACTATCAAAAATGTGGAAAAATAATGAAAAGAAATTTTCTGAATGAATAACTTTTAGCAAAGACCTGATATGGTAAGTAGCACCTGAGAGGGCCTTGAATCTACGGTCTTAGCTTCCTAGGACTTATTATTTTTATTCCTGGTAATTATACAGTGGGTATAATGAAGAGATAATGGCAAACATGCTGGATGACATTTGGAGATTACATTATCAAAATAGAGTGGCTTTTAATTTCCATTACCTTTGCATAGATTTTTATTTTTCAAGTTTTTATTTTTATAAAGAACTTTATTAAATACTATGATTTACAAAGCTGTTCATAATACAGTTTTTTTTCTGCTCAGTAACAAGTTGCTCACGATTGACTTTCTGACATGTAGTATACAACATCCTTCACCAGTGTACATCTCCAGTACCAATATCTCCAGTTTTCCTCCTGTTCTCTCCCCTGCCTGCCTCTGTGGCAGACATTTTCTCTCTTTCTCTCTATCTCTTATATTCTCTTTCTTCCATTTTTCCCCTTTAGACAATGTAATTTGTAATTTTCTTACTGAAAGGGTATCCTGCATATTACTTTCTCTCTTTTTAGCATCCAGTTCTCGTCCAGAGTGACCATTCCCAACTATCATATAGTGGTCCCTTCTCTGCCCTAACTGCACTCCCCACTCTGTGCCAAAATCCCTATCGTGAACTGGATCCCCCAGCCTTTATCTCTATTATCAATGAATATTGTAAATCAGAAAAATTAGATATCATCTCATCCAAAGAAACTGACATACTTTTAAAAAGGGGGGGACTCTTATACATTACTGATGGAAATGACATCTGGCCCAGCCCTTTTGGAAAACAAATGAATATTACCCCAAAAACTAAAAATTCAGCTTTTAAATGACTCAGCAATGCCACTCCTAGGGAAATGCCCTAGGATTACAAAATCATAATGCATAAAAGCCCTCTGCATTTCTATGTTTATCACAGCACTGTTCACAATAGCCAGAATCTGGAAACACATCGAGTGCCTGAGAAAATGTGAGTGGATACAGAAACTGTGGTACAGCTACATAATGGAATACTATGCAACAGTTAGGAAAATTGAAGTCATGAAATTTGCTTATACATGGATTGCTATGTAGAGGATTATGCTGAGTGAATGAGTCAAAGGGAGAAGGATAGAAATAGAACGATTGACTCATTTGTGAAATACATTGACTTTTGACCAAAACCAGATATCATGTTTTGTTTTATGTTAAAGGGGGTCTACATGAAGAGAAAGCACTTTTCAGTACCTTATTGAGAAAATAAGGCTGCCAGTAGAAAGCCTGATTAATATATTGATAGCGACAACAGAGTTACCTAGAACAAGATTGGCCCTTTTCATGACATATGGATAATTGGCACACACACTAGTTTTTAGCCACCTAGTTTTCGAGAAATTATTATGAATCAATAAATATATAATAAACTTAAATTAAACTTACAGACAAGATTTACCTATAATTATTGTGTTTTATCATTTATTTGAAGGCAAATAGAGTACAAAATTTTGCAATTAGAGATTTTTTTTTTTTTTTAGGTTTTTGGGCCACACCCGTTTGACGCTCAGGGGTTACTCCTGGCTATGTGCTCAGAAATCGCCCCTGGCTTGGGGGGACCATATGGGACGCCGGGGGATCGAACCACTGTCCGTCCTATGCTAGCGCTTGCAAGGCAGACACCTTACCTCTAGCGCCACCTTCCCAGCCCCGCAATTAGAGATTTTTTAACAAAATGTTGTAAATTCTTATTTATATAACATTTTTTAATATTACCCAGTGGTGCTTAAGGTTTATTCCTGGCTCTGTAAAAAGGGACCACTTCTGGTAGTGCTTTGGAGACCATATGGAGTGATAGTGATTAAATCATGGAAAATGTCTACTATACTATAGCTCTGGCACTATGTAACATTTCAATCAGTATTCCTCATCTTGGGAAAGGCATGATATTATATTATCTCTCAGTTGTATTCAATACTAAGTTTGACAGGCAATAAAAACAAAGCAAAGAAATTGTATTTTAATCTCACAATATATAAAACATTTCCTACATTTATTAAGTAACTGGGGAGGGGCAGAACAATAGCTCAAGTGCTAAACATATGCTAATACCCTGGTGACCTAGGTTTGATACCCAATATCTCATGGGCTCCCAAATACTTCCAGGAATAGCCATTAAGCACTTCCAAGTGAAGTTAATAAATCAAAATTATCATATATAATTATATTCTATTAATTTATGATGTTATATATTATATACTGTTTTATTAATAATTCAATTTAATCACATATAATTTTAAAATATTAGTTTTTGTGATAGTACATGTCTCTCCTGCTTTGCCCTTGATTTTATCGTGCTTGGTTATGAGAAAAACATAAAAAATGTCATTAAATACCACATGTTTGAGTTGTATCTCATCTCCATCAACATAAAGAAAAACATAATTATTGATATTTTTTTATTTTTAGGAACCAGTTGGTCCCTCAGAATTTTTATGTGGACAGTGTGTATTTATTCTCTTAAATAAAATTCCCTGTCCAAATCACTTAGTTTATGTACTCTTGAGGTTTTTTACCTATATAATTAGCTTAAATTGGCTAGTATTTAACATGCATTAGAATTCTACTAAATAAGAGGTAATGACATGGCTGAGTTACTTTGCATCTGTAGTATTAAAGCAGTCACCTTTGCTGGCACCATTAGAGATCAGCCAGTATGTTAACAAACTCAGTGGAAGTCATTAACTTGAAAATGATAGCAAAGGGCAGAAAGATCAGAGAAGTAATATGAATTGCCTTTTAAAATTTAGCATCTGCAAAAAGTAAGATAGTCAGAAAAAATATGAATAATATACTCAGTATTGGGGAAACTCTTCAAGATTGTATTCTTAAAAAAAGAATAAGAAAAAGCACACAATGAGGATGGATCCTCTAGGTGCCCAATCAGTAGCTCAAGAGAATTTCTAGTTCTTTACATTGTTAAAATAGTGATCATGATATTCCAGACCATTTTGTTTAATAAAAAGTGGATTATATTTTGAAAATAACTTTATTGACTATTTAAAAAAAATTAAAAAACCCAGTAACAGGAACAATTCGTTATTCATGAATTGATTTTAGGAATACAATTTTTAACTCTAGTCCCTTCACCCAGTCAGTGTCCGCTTTTCTGAGCCTCTGGCCCTTCCCTTCTCTGTCCTCTTTGCCTCCCACCTACTTCTCTGCTTCCATGGATGCCTTTTATTATTAAGTTTTTTCACTGGCATTATGAAACTTTGGTGGTAGAAATAAGATTTATTATACTTTCTAATATTTGTCATGATATTGTTTTGAGCAATAAATACTAAATTTACTGTTCTCTTGTCATAAAATAGACATGTTTAAATAAATCACTTGGCTTAGATGCATTAGAATTGTATACCACATCATATTACAATCTTCTTCAAAGAATAGTTTATCAATTAATTAAAGCCACATTTAGGCATAACTTTTAGAATTTTATTGACAAAGTCTCATATCATAAGTCATGGCTTTCAAACCTCTCTTATATTTAGACAGAAAAAAGTGTAGATGTATAATGTAAGCATAAAGTTTGAAAACTTTATGTTTCTAAAAATTTTGTTAGAAAAATTAAGAATACTTTTAAATATTTCCTCATTATTAAGTTTATAACACTTAATATTTTATTTTCCTGACCTGATATAATTTAGCACTTTAGGCCTGAGGCATATCTGGAACTGTCTGGGGCCCACTCCTGTTTTTGTGCTAAGATACACTAGTAGTGGTAGTCAGAGGGCTATATGCTGTGCTGGGTATGAAACAGGCATTGACTACGTGCAGGCCCTTATCCCCTGTGCTATCTCTCTGGAATTACTTCAGCATACTTTGCCAAGGTAGCTCTAGTGGCTTCAAATGTCTTTAGTCTGAGAAAACTTTCTTTGTATTTTATTTGAAATACTATTTCAAAGAGTATATATTTTAAATTGGTAGGGGCTTTTGATATTTGGTGCATTGGGTATTTTCCTCAGCTCTCTTCTTATGTATGTGATTTCTGTGAAGATGGACATAAACTTACCTTTTCTTCTCTATTACCAAGTTGCTTTCCTTCACTTGATTTCTTTCTTGAATTTATCTTTTATAAAGTATATAATTTAAGTGTGAAATATTCTCGATGTAGTCACTTTTTTGGTTGAGAAATTTAAATATTTATTTGGCTTGGTTTTCTTTAATTGGGTCTGTAGTGTCTAGCATTAATTTGGGAATATTCTCAGACATTACTGCTTCTACTTTCTGTTTTGTCATTAGATATGTATTTATTACTCCTTTTCTACTTATCCAACTGTGTTAATGATTTTTCAAGTCACTTTTAAAAATATATTATTAAAGTAGAAAAACAATGTCCAAGTCAAATCAGAAAAGTAATGCTTTATTTAAAACAGCCACTCATCTATTCCCTAATGACGGTGAATAATCTTTATTAATTTTCTAGCATTGCTCCTCCCTACACAAAGCACTGCTCAATTTTTAACATGAATCACTTTTCTAATCTATGAATAGTGTAACTAAAAGAAACATGATCTTTATTAATTTATTCTCTTTGTTCTTAGGTCACCGGGATCTGCAATAACATGATCTTTCACCTATCCTGTTCATCAGTAGAAAATTATTCTGAGCACATCAGTGACATTGTGTCTCTCTTACAGCCATATTTGTTAAAAACTTCCAGTATACTACAACCCAGTCCCATGAAAATAGTTAGCTGGCAAGATTTCCATATTGCTTTATTCAGACACCTCCATTTATATTTCCATTTTGATTCTTTCAGTCATTATTTCTAAAACTTCTGACATTTTATTTAATGAAGTATATATAGCCTTTATTAGGATTGCTTTTTTCAATTTTTCTATAATCCATGCTATCATTGTATCAGCAGTGTTCCCTGAGTTCCCCATCAGATGGTTTATATGATTGTGTTGCCATAACTGTGAACTCTCCTCTTTTCAGCTTATTCTCTGTATCACATCAACCAGGATTTCATGCTCCAGTTCCAGATATCCAGCCTTATTTATTTTGGAATTAACAAGATATGTACTTTTTTTTTTTGGATGGTGCCCATCTTCTCTTAGCAGATTTAGAACATTGACTGAAATACTATGTTTGAATTAGATGCTTGCTATTGTTCTAGTTTTCAAGAGCAACAGTGGGAGCTAGAGCCAGGCATTGTATTGTAAAACAAATATTCCCATTGAATTTTCTGTTGAACTTTAAGATGGGCATGAAAGCATCTTATAATGACTGAGTGGGGCATGTTGAGAACCTAGTCAACTTTAGGGAGTAAAGGAATTCAAGTTTATCAACTGCTTCTACAGAGCATTTCGATTTCAAGCAGAGTCTCACTTAATTCCCTCGTTGGGCCTTCCTATTGGCATATGAAATCTGACAGGGCTGAGAACTTTTACTTTTTCTGAAGTTTTATTACTGTTAAAATTAAATCCTGAGCCTTGCTGTCTGTTCTGTTTGCCTTTAGCTATAGAGGAGTCATATTAAGATTCCTCTAGAGATCCTCGACTTCTCATATTTTGCCTGAATTGGTAATTAACCCCCTTAAGTCTGATATTATCTTTTAACAAATCACTAGTGCTTAGCAACAACTACCAGATTTCTATGTCCTTAGAGTTCTCATTTCCTTTACATTGATTGTGTTGCACTACTCAGACCATTTCCTTTGCATGTAGTCTCCCAATTTATATCACTTCAACTTAAAGTACATTTGTAAAGGATGCTGCCATGTAATAGTATTTATCCTATATTTATCCTTTATCACAAAGCACAAGTGGCAAGACAGTCATTGACAAGTAGCCAGGCTCATGGCCACATCTTATGTTATAATTATGATTGCAGTTCTCAGTTTTGAAATTCTGAGGCTAAAACCCAGCATCTCACACTTTAGATATGCGCTTGACCACTGAGCTTCATTCCCAGCTCCAACTTACCTAGAAAATGCCTTGATGTTAGGAAACAGAATGGGAGGCAGAGAATTCAATGGTGTATTGACCTCTACAATGTGCTACCTGGATTTTTCCTTTGAAGCTGAAACATTCATCCAGTTGCTCAACTTCTGAACTTTAGAACACATTGTAATTAGGAACTGAGAGCTGTGGGCCTTCAGGAGCAAAATATTTTTAAGTTAGTGCTAGATTTATGGGTGAGTCTATTGACCTCCAAAATGATTTTAGAAGAATACTATGGTATTTTTTTAAATGGAAAAATATGCATTTTGCTACTAATATATTAGCTAAATGTTTATATATATAATACTAATAATCATGGAGTCAAAGCTATAGTACAGAGTTTGACGTGCCTTGCATGTGGCTGACCTGGGTTTGATTTCTGACACCCTGGGTCCAACCTGGAGTAATCCTTGAATACAGAGACAGAGAAAGTCCTGAACACAGCCTGGTGTATCAATAATTATAATTATAACTTAATATTAGTTTATTTACTCAGTAGCAAGAATTCCATGTTGGTACTTAGATAACTTAGTGCATCTTGCCAGTGTTTCTTTGATAGAATTAGCAAATTCTAATTCTGACCTGATTACTCAGACATTATTATCTCATGGGTAATTATTCATTTTGTGTGCCAATTTCTCTTAACCATGGTAACCAGATATTTTGTTGAAAATATGCATATATTCTTTTGGAACGGTATTTTTTTGGTGAAATTAGCATGTTAATAAAGAGACTTTGAGAAAAGAAAATTACATTTAGTAATATGGCTAGATTTAATCAGATCATGAAAATCTCTTAAAGAAATACTAATATTCTTTGAAACAGAGAGAATTCTTCCTTTAGACTGCCTTCATACTCTAATTGCAAAATTAACACTTTTCAAGATCTCTACCCTCATTCCTTGATCTGTAGAATGAAAAATTGCCAGCCAGAAAAATTGCTTGCTCTAGTTTCTTAAGGACAAAATATCTCTTGAACTGGTGAGATTTTATAGGAGTAAAGGCACATGTTTTGCATGCATTTGAACCTGGTTTAGTTCATAACACCCCAAAGTCCCCTGAGCACTGGTAGGTGCTTCTCTGCTCTGATGAGGCCGCTGAGAATCACTGAATCATCTGTTAATCATCTGCACTGACCATAAACGATACCACAAATTGGACCATCATTCAACCATAAGCCCAACTGATCAAGAATCACCAGGAAGGACCCCAGGTTTTTTGAGCACAATTTAAGAAACTGTCAGCTGTCTCCTCCAAATCAATCTCCACACATAAAATATATATGCATAAATATACACAATATACACACATTATTTGCTCTTCTCTCAAGAGAACCCTCGCATACCAGGCCAGCACAATTTTCCTACTCAATACTGAAATATAAAATGGCAGCATACTTTTCTTCAATTTTACAAGCATACTGACATGCACAAACACATAATGAGATAAACTCTTTGTGCAAGTAGCATATTTTTGTTGAATATCTAAAGCAAAATTGTATGCGTTATTTTACAAAAAGCTTAAATAAAATATTTAATTTTTCTAAGATAATTCATATGTAATGTTTTATCCAATTGGATTAAAATGAGAATTAATAGGATATATTTAAATATGGTTTAAAAAGTTCTGTAGATATTTACTCTTTTACTTCACATGCAAATTTCAGAGAACTAAACATCATGAGGCTATTACAAATATAACAAATACTAAAAGTAATAAATACAGTAACAATTTATTCCCTAATTATTAGAATATGTTTAGAAACAAAATAAAAAATAATTTATAAGTCATATAAATGTCAGAAGAATTTTCTCAGTATTTATCACTGAAAATAAAGTAAATATAAAATGTATGAATACAAATAATATATATAAAAGACAATGAAAGGTCTAATGTACACATAACATTGGTCTGAGGAGAAGAAACAAACAGTATCTCCATGTAGATATGTGACTTTTTAAGTGATAAAAGATATCAAATTACAAATTAAAAGCAAATCATATACATAAAATCATTAGGTAAAAATTCTAAAGGAGCAATTAAAATTTTATTTAAAGTAGTCAGAGAATTATAGAAACAAAAATTCTGCAACCATTTTAGAAGATGTAATGAAGCTTCCAGAAGATGCTAAAATAGAGTTCCCAAATCACCTGGCAATGCCATTTGTGTCTACAAAAAATTATGGAAATAGTGGCAAAAATAATATATATACCTTAGTGTTTATTATAACATTACTTAAATAACAAAAATGTGCGAGCAACCAAAGAATACATTGATAGATGATTGGACAATAAAAATGCTTTCAATATATTCAAAAAAGTGCTATTCAGCACTATTTAGAAAATATTTTATCATTTCCAGCAGTCACAAAGGAAAGGATAAGAAATAGAATATATTTTCTATGCGTACAAACTTAAAATATAAAATTTCTGAGTAGATAAGCCTAGATAAAATGATTACCCAATGGGCATAGTCAGAAAAAAGGGATGTATGAAGGAAATATGGAATGAATGGCTCAAAAATTGAAATCAATGTTATTGGTTTAAGAATAATTTTGATTCATATTATTTAAAGTAGAAAAATAAAAATAATTCAAAACCCATAGAATACACTCTGATTGTGGGAATGACTGTGATCATATTATACTTTTAAATCTAGAAATTCTCAAATAGAGGGAGAAACAAGGGAGGGCACCAGAACCAAACAGATGTATGATCACTGCTAGTAAGCTAGACAAAGAGGGGACCACCTACTCTAGCAGCCCGGGGGGTGATAGAGGGGGATATGGGTTGCAGAAAGGGAACGGGGAAGGGGGAGAGGATAAATTTGGTGGTGGGTATTCCCCTGGTTCAATGTTAATATGTACCTAAAATACTAATGTGAAAGATATGTAAGCCACTATGATCAAATAAAAATTAAAAAATACCTAGAAACTTTTCCACTCTTTTGAGCTTCTGTAATGAAAACTAAAATTAAGAAAGAAACCTGAAAGAGCAAATGTAAGAAGTATAAGTTTTAGTCATTGTTTGTCATGTTCCTAAAATATGAATATAGGGCCAAAGAGCGGTAGCACAATGGTAGGGCATTTGCCTTGCATGTAGCTGACCCAGGACAAACTCCGGTTCAGTCCCCTGCACCCCAGATGGTCCTCCTAGCCAGGGGCGATTTCTGAGCAGAGAGCCAGAGTAATAACCCCTAAGCACCATCGGGTGTGACCCCCACAAATTAAATATGAATATAATATAAAATAGCAGATTATATGCCTAATGAACCTGCTAAAGTGTTAGAAAAGAATACATAACAAGCTATTAAAGAATAAATCTAGAAAGCAAAACATGCTAAGCTAATCTTAAAAATCTAAGTGAAAGCAAAATGAACATGGGAAAGATAATTAAATATAAATTCAATGGTGTAGCAACATGGGCCAGAGAGAGTGTTAGAAACAACGTTGTGCTGCCGGAGAAATAGCATGGAGGTAGGGCGTTTGCCTTGCATGTAGAAGAATGGTGGTACAATAGTTCGAATCCTGGCATCTCATATAGTTCCCAGAACCCACCAGGAGTGATTTCTGAGTGTAGAGCCAGGAGTAACCCCTGAGCACTGCCGAGTGTGACCCCAAAACCAAAAAAAAAAAAAGAAAAGAAAAGAAACATCGTTGCATTTATTTCTGCATCTTCTAAAGTCTAGGGGATGGGGGGTGTGGGAGAGAGAGAGACAGAGACAGAGAGAGAGACAGAGAGAGAGAGAGACAGAGAGAAAGAGAGACAGAGACAGAGAGAGACAGAGACAGAGAGAGACAGAGACAGAGAGACAGAGACAGAGAAAGAGAGAGACAGAGAGAGAGAGACAGAAAGACAGAGAGAGACAGAGACAGAGAGAGACAGAGACAGAGAGAGACAGAGACAGAGAAAGAGAGAGAGACAGAGAGAAAGAGAGAGACAGAGAGAAAGAGAGACAGAGACAGAGAGACAGAGACAGAGAGAGACAGAGAGAAAGAGAGAAAGAGACAGAGAGACAGAGAGAGACAGAGACAGAGAGAGAGGAAGAGAGAGAGAGAGAGAGGAGGCCTGTAGCTCCAAGACAAATCTGCAGAAGCCTGTAACTTTGGGTTTAAAGAGAGGGAGAGAGAAGGATAGAGGTGGAGCAAGCAGCATCTTGCTGATGCTTTATCTAAGACCCCTAATAGACCTGCAGGCTCTGCTCGTCTTTACACTAGCAATCCCTCCATAAGTGCCAGACACTCCTTTTTTACACTTAGGGAGTTTGTCAGTTATGATGGGGGGGCATATCCCATTCCAGGGACCTACAGCCATTATGGGGGGGCATCATCACCCTGAAAGGTACATCGACTCATTTCTTTAAATACATTAAGAAATATTAATATTAATTTAAATCCAAATTAAATTTGTTAAAAAATATGTGAAGAAAGAAATATTGCATGCCAACACCAAAGGAAAGTTGACCAAGATACAGTATTTTTATAGAATTTATATCTTAAAATCATTAAACTTAGTATTATTAATAAGAACATGTTTGAAATTTCAAAATTAACTGTTAGAATGATGTATTGCTCAACAATTAAATGCTCTGCATGTCAGCATATGTAAGCCAATTGTTCAGAAACAAGTGAATTCATGACTGTGGGAATTTTTAATATACTTTTCTCAGTAATTAAACATATTGACACAAAAATTACATAATTGAAGCTAGCCAAATAGCATAGCAGATAGAATGCTTGATTTACATTGACTGACCTGGATTCAATCTTTGACGTCACACACGGTCACCTATCACTGTCATGAGTAATTCCTGAGTGTACAGCCAGAAATAACCTCTTAGTATCACTGGGTGTATGACCCAAAAAACAACAAAATAAAAGGAACATAGAAATAAATTAACTTGGGACCATATGGATAGTACAACAGAAAATGTACTTACCTTAAATGTGGCTGACATGTTTTATTAGTTGTATAGTTTAGTTTAGTTTGGTTTGCTTTGCTTTGCTTTGCATTTTAGTTTGGATTAGTTTAGTTTAGTTTACTTTAGCTTAGCTTAGGTTTTTAGCTTAGCTTAACTTTGGGGCTACAACCTGAAGGTGTACTGGGTTTACTCCTGTCTCTGCACTCAGGGATGGATCAGTACTAGGGGACTTGGCAACCTTTCTAGGTTGTTGGAGATCAAACCATAGTCAGCTACTTACTTTACTATCCCTCTAGTCTTGATTTAATCCCGTTTTAAACAAATTATCTCATTTTCATTTATTTTTAGACATTTGATTCAAATGGCAGGTTCTTGAGCAATATTATTCTGTGAAGAAAAGTTGAGCTGACAATACACTACAGAAGCATTTTTGAAGTTGTGTGACTTATTTTCCAAATGATCGTAATATCAGTTTGCTTAAATGTGATTATTTTATGTTGCATGAGTTTTTACTTATCAGGTGGTTTGAGTATATTTGATGTTAAAGAAATATCTGGTTCTTTGTCAGGATTTTAGTCCTTTGCCTATCCAATATAGCCTTTATGTTAACATGTGGAATTATTCTTAGGGGCTCCTGTACATGAAATCCATTTTAAGTCTTCTTAACAAAACCTTTAATATTATATTTTAAGTCCTTCCTATTGTTAGCAGGAAAATCCCCACAACTGCTGGACTCTTACCCTTTTTTATAAGAATTAGGGCACCTGAAATTGGTTTATTTCTGCAAGTCAAGAGAAAAGAAAACAAGGGTAACCAGTTAGCATCCCAGAATATGGATTCTTCAGTGAGTTCGTATAGATTTCTAGTTCTAGATATAGCTGTCAAATTAGCACTTAGTTTAGTACTTTTTTTTTTTTACAATGAATACTAAGGAGAGCAACCTTATGATTCAATGCTGGGTTTCCAACCCACTGTGGTTGGGGAAAATGGCTGAAAAGGCCTGAAAGAGTCTTTCTTAGCTTTCCCTTCAGATGGCTCAAAGTAATGGGCCTTGCAGCAGCAAAAGACACATCCTAACCAAAAGGAATTTTTCACTTACTCAATAAATAAAAAGGGCTAATAAAATAATAATAGTAAGGCTATTCACTACAAGAAATTCATATCAGAAATACATTAATTTTCCTTGTTTAATGTCTTAATTATTCTTTAGATACTTAAATCAGTAATTTTTCCCAACATTTTTGGCTTAGCAGACTCTTTTAATTTATAAAAAAAAAAAGTTTTCATTAATCCTCTGAAAATTCTCTTTATTAAGTCAACTGACAGAAACTTACCTAATTGAACCCAATACTGAATCACCTATTTTGGAAAATAGGAAATACTGTCCAAAATATTTTCCTTTCCCAATATCCTGAATATGTGAAGTATGTGTGTATGTATGTGTTGTTGTTGTTGTTGGCGCTCAAATTCTCTCCTACAACAGAGTGGAGAATTCTCAGCTTATTTAGCAAGTAGACTAGTTCTTTTTTGCTTTTATTTAAAATAAAAAATGCTGGTGCAGAAAACCATGTCTGTTCCAAATATGGGATCCAAGTTTCCGAGGTAAATGGCTGATGTTTGACTGACTGAAGCATAAGGTCAAGTCACAATGATAAATTTTCAGGATAAAAGGATCTGCAATAAAAAAAATAGGAGTTCCAATCCCTATTAGATAAGAACTTCTATCTATAAGTAAGATTTCCCCATTAAAAGACTACACTCAAGAGCTCAAATGTGACCTGGATTGCATATCTGCTTTAAGAACTTGACTGTTCCCAGAGTCTGATCTATAGAAATTGCATCTTTGCAACAGGTATCAGGTCCACTCTGGTATAATGAACTATTCCCAGGGGTCCTTTTTTAATTCTTACCCACCTTTTCCACTAGTCTTACTTTCCATCAGTGTTTCATTTAAGACATACAGGGTTGATCATGTGTAATAGTCTGTTTTGAGAGTTTATTTAAGTAATACTGGAAGCTTAAATAGCACTACTTTGAATTAAGCAGAAAAAGTGCCACTATTCCCTAATATAAGAATTTGTGACAGAGCCAAATATTATGTGCTAGACTGTTTTGGACCCTCATCTCTGTAAAATGAGGAACCATCCAAGTCCAGTTTCTAGAACAACAACAACAACAAAAAAACAGAAACAAAATAAAAAAAACACAAAGTGGTAGCTTACATATGTCACTTTCTATGTTGTTTTTGTTTATGACTTGACTTCCCCCAAGTTGTTCAGATTCACATGTGGTTGTCAAGTCACCAGGTCACCTATCTTATCTGATTTTTATCTGCAGTATGAATTAAAAATGTTCCCCCCCTCGAATATTGCCCACATCTCTTCACTCATTCTCTTCAGTATTTAGTGACTTCTATTTCTTTTCTTATGGTAAAATATAGGATAATAGATTTTTTTTAATTTTAAATTTATTAAATAACTGAATACCCAGTTACAAAGCAGTTGATAGCTTATTTCAATCATGGATTATTTCAACATCTATCCCTTTTTATGGGATGCATCCCTGTGCACACTTTCCATTATTTAATATAGTTTACACTATTTACAATTAAAATAAATAAAAATTTAAATAAAAATTAACGATCCCTTTCTCTTTTTTTATAATTTGAGTATTATATTCCACTGCTTTTAAACCTTTATCCTTACTGCTATAATTTTGAATGTATTACCACAGCCTCTATATGACTGTGTGTCAATATCTGACTACCATTTTAGCATATATATTGCAATATTATATATTTAATTTTATTTTGAAACAATAAAATTATAATTTTAATCTATAAATGGTTCACAGCACTATTATGAGATAAATCTCTTTCTCTTTGAGTTGTAATTTTTCAAAATGGTACTTTAGTGTGTCTTATAAAAATATGGTCTAGATAAGTCTTTCCCAAAATGAACCATATTACCCCAATCATATTTTAGAACAATCTAGCATCCAAGAAAAACAATAGTAGTTTCTGGTGAAACTGGGATGCATTTTATGTTTATTTTCTTAAAGAAGGAAGATTTCTGGGGAACATTGAATAACTTTGTGTACATGTTTAATGGGTAGAAGGTCGCATAAATTTGGGAGCCTCTGGTCTAGACAAGTGCTGACCTTACAATAAATATGATTAAGAGTAACAACAAACTTGGAAATAAAAACTTAGCGAAGCATTCAGAAAAGCAGTGGCAGCACTAACTAGATACAGCTGATAGAATAAGTCAAATAGAATAACAATAACAATAATAAATAAGTTGAAATAATTTGAACTTCAAAATTTAGCCACCATTATTTGTGTATATCATATAGTATCTTGGGGACAACAGGTTATCATGCCAGATCAGCAGGGGAGATTGTTGAATGAGTTCATATATAAATAACAGCTCCATAATGCTGGGAACATTTATGAGGCTCATTATGTTTCAGTTCTTGTTTAACGGCAAGTCCCTACTTGGGCAGTGGAATCCTGCTGATTTACTACTTATCAGGAATAAATTACAGTTTAGAACCTGGATTTTTCATGGTTTTCTTTGTGTCAGCATAAATAAACTTAGCTAATAGGGCTATTTCCTGTTGCCTATGAAACTGGCTGTAAGTAAAAGACGCCCCAGCTCATGAGGGGCTATCAGCAAGATGAGAAGACTGAAGCATTTTACCTGCAAGTGTTTGTAATGTTGAGGGCTTTGGGAAATAGATGTCAATGCTGTGAGCTCTGCGCATTTCCTCACACTCTCTTGGAGCTTATATCTTTTATTTTCTGTCAAAGAAAGAAAAATAATGTTCTTATTGAAGGAGCCATTAGCACTGAAAGCTAAAAAGTCACTCTTGATGAATTAAGTCAGCAGAGATGTCAGTTCATGCCTAAAATGATGCCCACTGCTGGTGTCATGTCACAGTTTTGTTCTCTTAATAGATTCTAGAGCAGCAATTTCCCGAGCTTAGAGAAAAAGTTTACAGTTTTGTAATTACTGAAAGAGGAAAGTGGAATGCCATTTTTAGGTCCTTCTTGGCTTCAAGTCTCTTATTTCATTTGCAGAAACAGCTTTTTTTTTTTTTTTGGTATTAGTTAACATTCAAGGAATAGTTTCGAGTTTTACAATTGCAAAAGGGTCATTATTTTTATCAGTGTGCTGGAGGTTATTTTGAGCCTGACTATGGAGGGCCCGTTTCAATAAAATCGCAGCCTGAGTCTCCCAGCAGGATGCTCAAACCATGGGAATTCAACAGGGGAGCACACATGGGTTTCTATGATACCGAACCAGGGCTGAATTTTCATTTAATCATTCTCAAGAAATCAAAAGACATTTTGGGATTAAATGGCAAACCTTTTAACTAGGAATCCTGAGCCAAAATGGCCAATTAGCATTTAAACTGCAAGACTGCATTATGTAAGAGGGAATGAGTAACTGAAGAAAGAAAATATCTTCCTTATTAGTTAAAAATGTAAACCAGAAACATGAACTTATCATAAAAAAAAGAACAGGGAAATTTGGGGCAGAGTTTTTTTATAAAGGAGAATAAAAATGACACAAATTATTTGCTTAGTCTTATGCTTTGAAATTTACTTAGTAATATTAAATGAATAATGTAGATATATGAAGCCACTATATAATTGCATATTTTGATATGACATGTGTTAAATGGCTGAATTACTCAATTATGTTTTTTGTTTGGGGGATTTAAGACAGAGTTTAGGGGTTCTGAGAATTATTCCTGGCAATTCTTAGCCAGAAAGGATGTATGAGGCCAACAGGGCCACACCTAGAGGTGCTCAAACTAATATGTATTTTTTATTTTGTTTTAGTGTTCCACACCCAGAGGTGCTCGGTAGCTTCTCTGAAATCAGTGCTTATCAGTTGTCCCCAGTGGAACTCTGGAAGCAGTAAGGCGCCAATATGGAAAACAAGTCTCATTCATTAAGTGTTAGGCTCACCGGAAATAACCTTCCCAGTTTTAAAGTGTGCACCAAGGCTTGGAAGCCAAAACATTTATATATAACATAACTATAGATCTCTCTCTATATATACATATATATTATATATTGTATATATATGCATATATACAGGAAAAAAATTTTAAATGTGAAGTAGCTCTTAAGAGTTAAAATTCTCTCTTTTTTTAGTTTTTGAGTCATATCTGTTATGCTTAGGGGTTACACCAGGCTGTACACTCAGAAATTACTCTTGATAGTGCTCAAGGAACATTATGGGATCCTGGGGTTGGAACCTGAGTTGGGTTCATACAACGCAGCACTTTATCTGCTGTACAATCTCTCCAGCCCAATAATTATACTTTCTTTACATATTGAAGAATTCAATATTAAACTCTATCTCACAAAATATATCAAGTATGAGATAATTGTAGTTAATTCTGTTTTAGAGTGGTATACATGGTGCCCCTTCAGTAACAGTATTGCAAGCCATAACACTTAAAAGGAAAAAAGGGGAAAGACAAAAGAGAGATAAAGAGAATGAGGTGTCTGCTATAGGGTGGCATGACAGGAGAATAATGGGGGAATCAGTGGTAGGAAGTAAAAACCAGTGAAGGGTTGGATGTCGAACATCATATGATCAACATAACTATTAAAACCCTTTTAAACCTCATCTCACAATTAAAAAAATTAATATTAAAAAAAAATTTAAACACTTGGGGCCGGGCGGTGGCGCTAAAGGTAAGGTGCCTGCCTTGCCTGCGCTAACCTTGGACGGACCGCGGTTCGATCCCCCGGTGTCCCATATGGTCCCCCAAGCCAGGAGCAACTTCTGAGCACATAGCCAGGAGTAACCCCTGAGCGTTACTGGGTGTGGCCCAAAAACCAAAAAAAAAAAAAAAAATTTAAACACTTAACACCATATTATGTAAACTATAAAAAAGTCTTTTTAAAAATAAGAAATATTACTATTGAGACTTCTCCAGGTCAGTTGCTTGCTTTTCAAAACATAGATGTTTTGAAATGGTCATGCTAAGAATAGCTGCTATTGTAAATTAGAAGAAATATGTCCAATTGTATTGACAGCAGTGTTATCAAAAGTAGTGATATAGGTAGAAAGTTATCAGAGTATTTTATTAATTGGGGGGTGTTTTGGGTTTTTGGGTCACTCCTGGTGGTGCTCAAAGGTTACTCCTAGCTCTGCATTCAGAAATGGCTCCTGGAAGGCTCTGGGGACCATATGGGAAGCCTGAAATCGAACCAGGGTCCTTCCTGTGTTCGCTGAATGCAAAAAAAAAAAAAAAATATATATATATATATATATATATATATATATATATATATATATATATATATATATATATATATATATAGCATAGCCCTACCGCTGTGCTATTGCTCCAACCTCTCTCAGTCTTTTTTAATTTTACCTGGATGGGAAAATATATAATAGAGAAAAATATTCAGTGATAATTATATAGAGTGAATAAACAATACACACATACACAATTTTTGTCAAATATTCTTCAGGTGAGTGCCTGATTTTCTAAGCCTATTAGCTATCATATTACATATTTTACATATTTAGATGTAAATAAACACTTCTAACATTTTCTTATATTTTCTAATATTTTGTATGCACTAAATTTATAACACAGCAACACATTAAATGAAGATAAACCTAAAACACAGAATTGTTTGGTTTAGATCTCTACTACTAACAATCACTAACAAAATTAAAATAAGTTCAGATGAAAGCAATGAACTATGAGTGTATTCTCCAGTGAACTCACAAACATTTAAACTTACCCCACTTGCACAATTATTCTAGACATAGATATGAAGGGATGAACTTCATAATATCCTTGAGTATAATTGCCTGAGTATAAAATACATATTTCATTATAAATTATTCCCATTACTTGTGCTTTACTTTACATTTGGGCATAGTATAGTATTTTTATATTATAAGAAATGTATTTTGAATTTATAATGTAAATCTGCAAATAACATACAATAAATCTATTTCAATAGCATAAAATTATTCAAAGCTACTAGTTATAAAATTTAATTAAATATAATAGGGTTGAAAATAAAGAAATACCAGATGTATTTGAGAATGGTGAAATGTAAGTGTACCTGGTAAAAGTTTTATATCTTTTTTTATGAACATTCATAAAGGCCTTCACAAATGCACAAATCTCATATATAAACATAGTGGACATTTAAAAAAAAAAGTATTTCTATGCTTCCAAGAGGATTCTATGCTTTCAAACTGAAAGCAAGGAAATTTCTATGCTTTCAGGGACTGAAGATGTGATTCAATGGGCAAGGCCTTATCTTGCATGCAACCAACTAGGATTTAAACAGCATTTCATAGGACTCCTTTGAGGTCCCTTGGGCTACACTAGAATTGATCTTAAGCTCAGATTCATAAGTAATACCAGAGCACAACTGGGCTTTGCTTCTCTCTCAAAAATATTCAAATAATTATTTTCAATCTTTTAGTGAGTCATTAACATTTACATGTGGGTTGAGATTATAATTTTTGATTTTTTTTTTTTTTTTTTGGTTTTTGGGCCACACCTGGCGGTGCTCAGGGGTTACTCCTGGCTGTCTGCTCAGAAATAGCTCCTGGCAGGCACGGGGGACCATATGGGACACCGGGATTCTAACCAACCACCTTTGGTCCTGGATCGGCCGCTTGCAAGGCAAACACCGCTGTGCTATCTCTCCGGGCCCGAGATCATAATTTTTAATAAAAAATAAAACTAATGAAAATGAATAGAATAGAGCAGAATATCAAGAGATAGTGAAACACAGTATAGATATTCTGTATTGTCTATGCTTTAATTTATATTCATCCTTTAAGATTTATTGTAAATTTTCTTCTTTTCATTTTGGATCACGAAAGTAAAAACATTGTGCTTCATTATAATATTAATAAAATTATGAAAGGAATTAAATTACCATTGAGTCCTCTGAGTACTGTATCAACTACAAATATTTGTGTACTCCTTTTTCTCTGTTTACTGATTGGAGATGAGAAAACAAATTTTTTGTGTTTATTCTTCTAGGACTAGCGGCGTTTTACTTTATGGCTAGTGGAGTTCTCCTGGTTTGCCTTGTAGCATTACTTGAATTTACAAAGTGGAAAGAGTCACTTCCATGCAATTTGTTCTCCCTTCCCTTTTGTAATTTTTGTTCAGTCATGAGCTCCATTTTACCACTTTATCCTGAAATCATTCAGTAATTCTTGTGATGCTATTTCTTGGAAACTTACCTCATCTCATCTCATCTCATCTCAGTCTCGTTACTCCTTGACACTAAAGATGATCACTGAGTTGCTTTTTTTTTTTTTTTTTGCTAAAAATAGCAAATTTTCAGGTCAAACATTTTAAGGAATATTTTTATTTTTATAAGAAGTGAAATATCAATGAAAATAATGCAGGACATACATTGTTGGCCAATGTGAATATAAGCATGGCAATAGAAAAGGCTATGTCTAGCAAGACTATGAAAACCATGGCCTAAATACAAGGCTGATCTTAGTTAAATTTCCAAAAGCTATTTTTAAATATAAATTGTTAAATTATTACATAAAAATATTATCTTAATGGGGCCGGCAAGGTGGCGCTAGACGTAAGGTGTCTGCCTTGCAAGTGCTAGCCAAGGAAGGACCGCAGTTCAATCCCCCAGCCTCCCATATGGTCCCCCCAAGCCAGGGGAAATTTCTGAGCACTTAGCCAGGAGTAACCCCTGAGCATCACACGGGTGTGGCCCGAAAAACCAAAAAAAAAAAAATTATCTTAGAAGTATTTGTGATGATGACAAGTTAAAAAGAATAAATACACAGAGAATTATTTCTGCTGAGTGTTTTTCAGGGAGGTTATTGTTATACTTTCATCATTTCTTTCTATTAAACATGATTCATTATAACTATTTAATGTATATTTTAATAACATTAGATTTTATGCTCTTTCTTAGACTCATATACAGTGTCCCCACTATTATACTTCCAGAACTGTATTTTTTATCATTCCTTTCATTTGTGCAATCATATTTTTGTTCCCAAATTGTCTAAAGATTAAAATATTATCTTTTGAATGGCATTAAAGTTGCTAAACACTATGACGTCCACTGACTTCCTTTTCACCCCCTTGGTTAGAAAAATGTAATGGCTAGTAGAATCACTTTTGCTGCTATATCATTGGCTTTTGTATGTATTTACTTCAAAGTACTATCCTTTCCCACAATGTCTTACCTAACATTTGGCCAGACTCAATTCAATCCCCAGCAGTACATATGGTCTCTGAGTACCTCCAGGAATGACCACTGGTCACTGGTTGGTGTGGTCTCAAACAAACAAAAATCACGTAAAAATTATTATAAAATATTATAGATTTCAGATGTCTGAAACACTAGTCTTTGTTTTTCTCCTTACAACTAGACTAACAATTCACAATATTTTTGTTTCTTGCCTTTTAACATTTTGATTAGTCTGTTACTGTGTAGTTTTAGTTGAGAAATTCTTTAAAACCAGAAAAAACATGAAATATTTATTAATTATTTTTGAGACTTCATTTATCAAATATTTTATATGTTGTAAGTTTACAGGTCTTTTTAATACACAAAAATAATATCATGTAGTCTATTTTAATAAATGCAGCAAACTATGTAAGACACACCTTATACAGATAAAGAATTCATCCATTACCCTGGCAAGTTCTCTTGTACTCATGTGTATTCAATTCGAATGAATTTCACATAAATAAAAACTATTCAGGTTTATATAGAATTTTCTATAGTTCAAATTACTATAATAATTTGAAATGCTTTTATATTTGTGGGAGTATTGATCTTTTGTATTGTTTTTAAGAGGCTATTCTAATATCTTAGGCTTATATGTGAAATTTTGATATTTTAGCCATTTTTACCCTATAATTATTATTTTTTGCCAAGTTTTATTTATTTTAAATTTATTTTATCATCATTTTTAGATTTCTGAAAAAACATATTTCAATGTTCAGGATATACTCCAGACTCTATTTGGGGGGCCACTTTTGGAGGTGCCTGGAAAACCATATAAAATTTAGGGTTTTAGATGAGATCTGGCTTTGTAGCACAAAAAAATTGACCCTAATACTACTTCTCTGCATCACTCATTTACAATTTTTGGCCATCCATGTTGTATGTCAGTGTTGCAGTATATATACCACTAAAATTTGTTCATGTTTTTAAAATCTGTGAATGGATATAACATTGGGTTATTATTCCTTGAAAAATGTTCTCTGCTTTAATTTCTCTCTCCTTCTCTCTTGAGACTATAATTACATAGATGTGAGAATACTCATTAGATAATCAAAACCATGTCCTTTTTGTGTGTGTGTTTTATTTTTCTTTGTGCTTCACTTTTAATGCTTATTAATGCCATATCTTCAGATTTTATGGCATTTTCCCCTTGGTCCAATTTAATACAAAAACACATGATTATTTAACTTCAGATATTTTATTTCTTAAGGTTTGTAAATTCTATTAAATTTGTCCTATAAATTTTGTAACAGAAGGATTAGAGTGCTGGCCTCACAAGTGGATGACTCAATTTCAATTACTTGCACTCCAAATGGAGCTCTAAGCTCAGCCAAGTATGATCCTTGAATGTAGAGCCAGAAGTAAGACTTGATCAACATTAGGTGTGGCCCCGCTAAACAAACAAAAAACATACATTGTTTATACATTTTAATAAGTCTTCCTATCTCTTTGTTCATTGTACTTATTATTTCCTTTGCTTTACTGTTATATCAGTGGTCTCTTTAATGAAATTTTAAAAAGTTTTCATGTTTATAGGTCACAGTTTACTTCCTTTTTTGTAAATATAGTAGTTGCACCTAAGATTTACCATAAATAGTATAAATTCTACTTAAAATTAAAGGTTTTATTTGTTTACACAGAATTGTTGTTGTTCAGAGTCTTCATTACTACCAGTTGATTTCTTCCTATCAGAATTCTTTTGGGGAGGGTAGGGAGTCCTAATAAATTGAAAATATTCTCGTTTCAAAACAGCTCAAGCCCTCACTAGATATTTGACACTTCTTTTGGTACTGGTGGAGTGTTTCACCTTCTTTTTCTCCATCTCTCAAATCGATGATGAGAGCCTCTAGAAGGATTCCGCCCAGTTTCGGGGTATTAGATCCTTACCCCAGTTTATTACTTTTCTCTTTTTCAAACAAAACCACGCAACTTGAACTAGCTAGTCCTGCCTCCAGTTAGAGGGGGAACTAAGGGAGGCATCAAGACCAAACAGGTGCAAGACTACTAAGTTGTGGGTTAGATAAAGAGGGGACCACATATTCAAGCCGACCTGGGATGAGGGAAGAGGAAATGGGAGGTAGGACAGAAATGGAGGTGTAGGGAGGACAATTTGGTGATGGGAATCCCCCCTGATTTTATGTAAATATGTACCTAAAATATTATTGTCAACACTATGTAAACCATTATGATCAAAATAAAAATTAAAAAAAAAAAAAAAAAAAAAGAAATCCTCAATACCCAAAGGCAGTGGTGCAATATGGTAAAAAAAAAAAAAAAAAAAATGTAGACTATGAAGTCTAAGATAAATACCTGCATGTTTTGAAAGATCTCTGTTTTCATTTCATTATTTTTCTGAGAGATTTTAAAAATATCTATTATATGTCCTGGTTCATCACTCCAAAAGTTCTTTCATAGTTTTTCCTTCTTTTGCAACAACACTGATTTCTGATGTATGCATACCCAACTCAGTAAGATTACTCTTCTCCATTTACATCGACATAAGAAGAAATACAAATGGCCAAAAGACACATGAAAAAATGCTCCACATAATTAATCATCAGGGAAATGCAAATTAAAACAACTATGAGGTACCACCTCACACCACAGAGATTGGAACACATCACAAAGAATGAGAACAAACAGTGTTGGCGGGATGTGGAGAGACAGGAACTCTTATCTACTGCTGGTGGGAATGTCGTCTAGTTCAACCTTTATGGAAAGCGATATGAAGATTCCTCCAAAATCTGGAAATTGAGCTCTCATACGACCCAGCCATACCACACCTAGGAATATACCCTAGGAACACAAAAATACAATACAAAAATCCCTTCCTTACACCCATATTCATTGCAGCATTATTTAACATAGCAAGACTCTGGAAACAACCTAGATGCCCTTCAACAGACGAATGGCTAAAAAAAATAACTGTGGTACATATACACAATGGAATATGATGCAGCTGTCAGGAGAGATGAAGTTATGAAATTATCCTATACGTGGATGTACATGGAATCTATTATGCTGAGTGAAATAAGTCAGAGAGAGAGAGAGAAAAATGCATAATGGTCTCACTCATCTATGGGTTTTAAGAAAAATGAAAGACATTCTTGCAATAATAATTTTCAGACACAATAGAGAGAAGGGCTGGAAGTTACAGCTCACCTCATGAAGCTCACCACAAACAGGGATGAGTTTAGTTAGAGAAATAACATTTTGAACTATCCTAGTAATGAGAATATATGAGGGTTATAGAAAGCCTGTCTAGAGTACAGGCAGGGGTTGGGTGGGGAAGAGGGAGATTAGGGACATTGGTGATGGGAATGTTGCACTGGTCAAGGGGGGTTTTCTTTACATGACTAAAATCTAAATACAATCATGTATGTAATCAAGGTGTTTAAATAAAATATATAAAAATAATAAAAAATTTCTAAAAAGTTTCTTAAAGCAAATGGTTGGAGCAATCTGGAACTGACCTCATGTTTGTTTTTTTTTTAATGTGGAGAATTATAGTGAGAGTAGTATTTTCTATACTATTTCTGAAGTCAGTGCTATTCTAAAACAAATGTTATTCTTTTTTTGGGGGGAGGGGGACATACACGACAATGCTTAGTGGTTATTTCTGGCTTTACGCTCAGAAATTGCCCCCGGCAGGCTCGGGGGACCATATGGAGTGCCGGGATTTGAACCACCGTCCTTCTGTATGCAAGGCAAAAGCCTTACAGCTGTGCTATCACTCTGGTCCCACAAATGTTATTCTTGATTAAAAAAATTATTTCTCATTGTTGTTATTTTTGGATATTATTATGAGACTAAAATTACCTAGAGGCAAAATTTATGTATTATTCACCCTTTCTTTGATTTTTTCAATATCATTCTAGATAGTCTAATGCTATTTAAGTTAAATATTTAATTTAATTTATTTAAGTATTTAGTTAGTATTATATAAAATAATTAAAATGAGTAAAAGAAAAAATCAAAAAAAATTAAAATTATAACCTTAAAAACTTCAAATATTTTTAAAAGACATCTTTTACTAATTTTTCAAGCAATTCATTTATATTCTGCCATAATCATGTAATTATCTGAGTTCTTAATCTGCCTTTCTTTATCTCCTGATTCAAACTTTTAATGTAGTCAGAAGGTATTTGAAAAACTAAAGAACAAGGATAAATAGTCACTGGCACCCATTTGGAGGGATGAGTATTTATTAAGAGAGGATTAGGTGCAGAAGTACTGGTGCGTGATAGTGGTGGTGATAGCGATAGGTGTGGTGATAGTGGTGGTGAGCTCCTGGATTGCCACCAAAAAACAAACATTGGAACACTAACTCAAGTAGAAGCAATGCCCTAATATTTTGCCTCCTGAGTGGGCTAAATCTTACCTGGTTGCTTGATCATTCAATACATAAACCCCGCTGATACCTCCATGGCAGTGGGGAAAGCTGTCAGATACTTAGAAGTACCTTGAGACTAAAAGTCCTTCATGTCTAATGAGTGATGATGACTGAAAATCTGTAGACCCAATCAGTACTAATCCCCTATACAACTCTTTGAAATGGAATTAAAAGTGAAAATTCTTAGGTTTGATGAGTTCAAAGAAACAATGGAATAAACTGCCAATAAAATAAAGGAGGATATGAAAGTAGAAATGAGAAAAGTAACAACAGGTAATTAGAAATGATAAACTTGGTAATTTAAATGAAAAAATCAATGAAAGGCCTCATAGAGTAACAGCTGCTGAGAAAAGAAGAGCAGAAAACCTCCAAACAACAACAGGAGACGAAAACTATTCTTAAAATAAATGAAAAGAAGAAAAAATCTCAAAATAAAAAAAGAAACAACATAAGCTTCATTGGGGTCCCAGAAAGCCAGGATGAAAACTCCTATAAAGAAGTAACAATCAAAGACATCATTGCTGGAAAGTTCCAAGAGCTGAAATACACATGCAGTCACGTCTTGGATACCTAAAGAATACCAGTCAAAAGAGACCCAAAGAAAAACACCCCAAGGTACATCCTAGTCACAATGATAAAAACCAGAGAAACAGAATATTGAAAGCATAATGATTTTTAAAAGAAACTATGTACAAAAGAACATTCTTAAGATTTGTTGCAAACCTTCAGGCCTAGTGGTGGGTTATAGTGAAGAAAATCAATAAAATGAACACCTCACCAAGAGCACTTCACCCAGCCAGACTCTCATTCAGGTTTGAAGGAAGGATACACAGCTTTACAGAAAAACAGAAGTTCAAAACTGTTTAGACTCAAAACTAACTTAAAAAGAAGAGAGGAAAGGAGATAGATACTTCAAGGCAAGACAAATCCAGCAAACACAAAGTTCTACAAAAATGTCACAAAATTACATGCTAAAATATTTTTCCATATCAATTGACTAAAGGTATCATTCAGAGATAGATAATGAAAAAAATAGTACATAAAATTAAATCCAACATTCTGCAGCCTGCAAGAAATACATTTGAATAGTCATAGAAAGCATACAATGTCAAAGGTTGGAAGACAATCTTTCAAGAAAAGATTCCCTTATAAAGGGTGGGGTAGACATACTAATATAAAATTACAAAGACTTTAGCATAAAAAGGTTATAAGATAGTGTCATTTGTTAAAAAATAACCAAAGGATATAGGCACCAGAAGAAATCACACTCCTAAACATATCTGTACCAAATGAGTGGCCATCAAAATACTTTAAAATAATTGTTTGGTCTTAGAGTTTGGTATTTCTCAAAAACTAAATTGGGTAGTGAGAAATAGTTTACAGTGAGTGATGTGTGAGAAAAGTTGCTTCTGAGAGCAAATCAGCAGCAGAGGTGTTGGTGGCCTCTTTTTGGCTGAGGCAAGGTGGGCTGGAAATCTGCCTTTCACTTTTGGAGCTTGTTGTTGGATTGTTGGACTGGATAGGAGCTTTCTGGTTCCAGAGGAGTTAAAAACTAAATATAAAAGGGGTTAAGTAGGGAGAAATAATACATTGGAGGTGAGTGAGTGAAGGAATAGAGAATGATTTGTAAAGTGGTAAGCAGGGAGTGAGGAAGGAAAGGTTAGATATAAAAGATAAGAGAACTATATACAACATAGGCAGACATTATGTATATTATAGAGAGACATCAGACAGACATTGAGGTGGCCAACAAATACACTCACACACACAAACATAGACAGACACTGAGAAATGGTCCATGGGTTGCAGTTGAATACTTGACACAGGTAATGGGTCAGAAGATGGATTCCTCCCATCTTTTTTTTCCCAATAGAACCAAAGGATATTAATCATCTTTTCTGCTTCACAAATTAAAGGGAAAAAAACTGTATGGTACCAGGAGCAGTCACATGAACATTAAATGGAAATAAATAATGATCAGGCCTAAATACAAAACCCAAAATCAAAGACAACAGAATCAAGATCTACAACAAGTTATATACAAAGGTTTTTATTATTTCTTTTCTTTTCTTTTTTCCAAAATCGGCTTTTACATTTTTTAATTTTTTTCTTTATTTAAACACCTTGATTACAAATATGATTGTGATTAGGTTTCAGTCATGTAAAGAACACCCACCTTCACCAGAACAACATTCCCACCACCAAAGTTCCAAATCTCCCTCCATCCCACCCCAACCCCACCTGTACTCCAGACAGGCTTTCCAGTTCCCTCATTCATTCATATGATTATGGTAGTTCTCTGTGTAATTATTTCTAGAACTGTACTCACCACTCTTTGTGGTGAGTTTCATGAAGTGAGCTGGAAGTTCCAGCCCTCCTCTCATTGTCACTGAGGATTATTGCAAAAAAGACTTTTGTTTTTCTTAAAACATTAGATGAGTGAGACTATTCTGCGTCTCTCTCCCTCTGACTTATTTCACTCAGCAGGATAGATTCTATGTACATCCATGTGTAGGAAAATTTCATGACTTCATCTCTTCTGATGGCAGCATAATATTCCATTGTGTATAAGTACCACAGTTTATTTAGCCATTCGTCTGTTGGAAGGGCATCTTGGTTGTTTCCAGAGCCTGGCTATTGTGAATAGTGCTGCAATAAATATAGGTGTGAGGAAGGGGTTTTTGTGTTGTATTCTTGTGTTCTTAGGGTATATCCCTACGGGTGGAATAGCTGGGTCGAATGGGAACTCAATTTTCAGATATTGGAGGAATCTCCATACAACTTTCCATAGAGGTTGGACTAGATGGCATTCCCACTAGCAGTGGATAAGAGTTCCTTTCTCTCCACATCCCCGCCAGCACTGATGTTCTTTGTGATGTGTGCCAATCTCTGTGGTGTGAGATGTATCTCATCGTTGTTTTGATTTGCATCTCCCTGATGATTAGTGATTAGGAGCCTTTTTTCATGTGTATTTCTTTTTTATCAAAGTGTCTGTTCATTTCTTCTCCCCATTTTTTGATGGAATTAGATATTTTTTTTCTTGTAAAGTTCTGTCAGTGCCCTGTATATTTTGGATATTATCTCCTTATCTGATGGGTGTTGTGTGAATAGTTTCTCCTACACTGTGGGTGGCTCTTGTATGCTGGGCACTATTTTTTTTTTTGAGGTGCAGAAACTTCTCAGCTTAATGTATTTTCATCTGTTGATCTCTGCTTCCACTTGTTTGGAAAGTGCAGTTTTCTCCTTAAAGATGCCTTTAGTCTCAATGTCATGGAGTGTTTTACTGACGTGTCGTTCTATGTACCTTATAGTATCAGGTTTGATATCAAGGTCTTTAGTCCATTCGGATTTTACCTTCATACATGATGTTAACTGGGGGTCTATGTTTGATTTTTTGCAAGTGGCTAACCAGTTCTGCCAGCACCACTTGTTGAAGAGGTTTTCCCTGTCCACTTAGGATTTCTTGCTCCTTTGTCAAAAATTAGGTGATTGTATGTCTGGGGAACATTGTCTGAGAAATCAAGCCTATTCCACTGATCTGAGGGCCTGTCTTTATTCCAATATCATGCTGTTTTGATAACTATTGCTTTGTAGTACAGTTTAAAATCGGGGAAGGTAATACCTCCCATTTTTCTTTTCCCTAGGAGTGCTTTAGCTATTCGAGGGTGTTTATTGTTCCACATGAACTTCATAAGTGTTTGATCCACTTCTTTGAAGAATGTCATGGGTATTTTTAAGGGGATCGTGTTAAATCTGTATAATGCTTTGGGGAGTATTGCCATTTTAATGATATTATCCTGCCAATCCATGAGTAGGGTATGTGTTTCCATTTCCATGTGTCCTCTCTTATTTCTTGGAGCAGGGCTTTATAGTTTTCTTTGTATAGGTCCTTCATGTCTTTGGTCTAGCTGACTCCAAGGTATTTGTGTTTGTGTGGCACTAATGCGAATGGGATTGCCTTCTTGATGTCCATATCTTCCCTATCATTATTGGTGTATAAAAAGGCCATTGATTTCTGTGTGTTAATTTTGTAGCCTGACACCTTGCTATATGAGTTTATTGTTTCTAGAAGCTTTTTGTTAGAGTCTTTAGGGTTTTCAAAGTAGAGTATCATGTCATCTGCAAACAGCAAGAGCTTGACTTCTTCCTTTCCTATCTAGATTCCCTTGATATCTTTTTCTTTCCTGATCACTATATCAAGCACTTCCAGTACTATGTTGAAGAGGAGTGGTGAGAGCGGACAGCCTGTCCTGTACCAGAATTTAGAGAAAAGGCTTTTAGTTTTTCTCCATTGGGGATAATGTTTGCCATTGACTTATGGTAGATACTTTAACTAGATTGAGAAAGGTTCCTTTCATTTCAATCTTGCTTTGAGTTTTGATCAAGAATGGTTGTTGGACCTTATCAAATGCTTTCTCTGCGTCTATTTTTATGATCATGTGATTTTTATTTTTCTTGTTGTTGATGTTTTGTATGATGTTGTTAGATTTATGGATGTTAATCCATCCTTGCATTCCTGGGATGAAACCTACTTGGTCATAGTGTATGAGTTTATTGATGATGCATTGGATCCTATTTGCCAGGATTTTGTTGAAGATCTTTGTATCTGCATTCATCAGGGATATTGGTATATAAGTTTCTTTTTTGGCAGCATCTCTGTCTGGTTTTGGTATCAAGGTGATGTTGGCTTCATAAAAGCTGTTTGGGAGTGTTCCCGTTTTTATCAATTTCATGGAAGAGCCTGGCTAGGATTGGTAGTAGCTCCTCTTGAAAGATTTGAAAGAATTTATTAGGAAATCCATCTGGGCCTGGGTTTTCTTTTTGGGCAGATGTTTGATTACAGTTCCAATTTCCTCAATAGTAATGGGGGTGTTTAGATATGCTACATCCTCCTTACTTAACTGTGGAAGGTTATAAGTGTCCAAGAATTTTTCAATTTCTTCTAGGTTCTCATGTTTAGTAGCATAGTGTTTCTCAAAGTAGTCTCTGATTACCCTTTGGACCTCTGCAATATCTGTCGTGATCTCCCCCTTTTCATTTCTAATATGGGTTATCAGGTTTCTCTCTCTCTTTCTTTGTGACTTTTGCCAATGGTCTATCAATCTTGTTTATTTTTTCAAAGAACCAACTTCTGTTTTCATTGATCTTTCGGATTGTTTTTTGGTTTTCCACTTCATTCATTTCTGCTTTCAGCTTTGTTATTTCCTTCTGTCTCACTATTTTTGGTTTCTTTTGTTGGTCATTTTCTAATTTTTTGAGCTGCGTCATTAAGCTATTTAGGTAGGCCCCTTCTTTCTTCCTGATGTGTGCTTTTAGAGCTATAAATTTTCCTCTCAGGCCTGCTTTTGCTGTGTCCCATAGATTCTGGCAGTTTGTGTCTTCATTATCATTTGTTTCCAGGAAAGTTTTGATTTCCTCTTTGATTTTATCTTGGACCCACTGGTTGTTCAATAGCAGGGTGTTTAATTTCCGATTATTAAAGTTTTTATTTTTTGAGCCTTTGTAGTTCACATCTAATTTCAGAGCCTTGTGGTCTGCAAAGGTAGCCTGTAAGTTTTCTACCCTCTTGATTTTATGGAGGTATTTTTTATGTGTCAGCAAGTATTCTATCCTGGAGAATGACCCATGTACATTGGAGAAGAATGTGTATCCAGGTTTTTTGTGATGGAGTGTCCTATATATATATATATATATATATATATATATATATATATATATATATATATATATATACTAGTCCTCTTTCTTCCATTACTTTTTCAGGGCTAGTATGTTTTTGTTGGGTTTCAGTCTGGTTGACCTATCAAGTGTTGAAAGGGCCATGTGGAGGTCTCCAACAATTATTGTGTTATTATTGATTTCTTCTTTCAGATTTGTCAGTAACTGTATTGGATAATTTGCTGGTCTCTCGTTGGGTGCATATATGTTTAATAGTCTGATTACTTCCTGTTGCACATATCCCTTGATTAGTATATAGTGCCCATCTTTCTCCCTTACCACTTTTCTGAGTATAAAGTTGGTGTCATCAGATATTAATAGGGCCACCCCAGCTTTTTTGAGGGTGTTGTTTGCTTGAATATTTTCCTCCAGCCTTTGATTTTGAGTCTATTTTTGTTCTGACTATTCAGGTGTGTTTCTTGTAGGCAGCAGAAGGTTGGATTTATCTTTTTGACCCATTTTGCCACTCTGTGTTTTTTTTTTTTTTTAATTTTTTTTTTATTTAAACACCTTGATTACATACATGATTGTGTTTGGGTTTCAGTCATAAAAGGAACACCACCCATCACCAGTGCAACATTCCCATCACCCAAGTCCCAAGTCACCCTCCTCCCCACCCAACCCCCGCCTGTACCCTAAACAGGCTCTACATTTCCCTCATACATTCTCAATATTAGGACAGTTCAAAATGTAGTTATTTCTCTAACTAAACTCATCACTCTTTGTGGTGAGCTTCCTGAGGTGAGCTGGAACTTCCAGCTCTTTTCTCTTTTGTGTCTGAAAATTATTATTACAAGGGTGTCTTTCATTTTTCTTAAAACCCATAGATGAGTGAGACCATTCTGCGTTTTTCTCTCTATCTCTGACTTATTTCACTCAGCATAATAGATTCCATGTACATCCATGTATAGGAAAATTTCATGACTTCATCTCTCCTGACAGCTGCATAATATTCCATTGTGTATATGTACCACAGTTTCTTTAGCCATTCATCTGTTGAAGGGCATCTTGGTTGTTTCCAGAGTCTTGCTATGGTAAATAGAGCTGCAATGAATATAGGTGTAAGGAAGGGGTTTTTGTATTGTATTTTTGTGTTCCTAGGGTATATTCCTAGGAGTGGTATAGCTGGATCGTATGGGAGCTCGATTTCCAGTTTTTGGAGGAATCTCCATATCGCTTTCCATAAAGGTTGAACTAGACAGCATTCCCACCAGCAGTGGATAAGAGTTCCTTTCTCTCCACATCCCCGCCAACACTGTTTATTCTCATTCTTTGTGATGTGTGCCATTCTCTGGGGTGTGAGGTGGTATCTCATCGTTGTTTTGATTTGCATCTCCCTGATGATTAGTGATGTGGAACATTTTTTCATGTGTCTTTTGGCCATGCGTATATCTTCTTTGTCAAAGTGTCTGTTCATTTCTTCTCCCCATTTTTTGATGGGGTTAGATGTTTTTTTCTTGTAAAGTTCTGTCAGTGCCTTGTATATTTTGGAGATTAGCCCCTTATCTGATGGGTATTGGGTGAATAGTTTCTCCCACTCAGTGGGTGGCTCTTGTATCCTGGGCACTATTTCCTTTGAGGTGCAGAAGCTTCTCAGCTTAATATATTCCCATCTGTTAATCTCTGCTTTCACTTGCTTGGAGAGTGCAGTTTCCTCCTTGAAGATGCCTGTAATGTCCTGTAGTGTTTTGCCTATGTGCTGTTCTATATATCTTATGGTTTTGGGGCTGATATCGAGGTCTTTAATCCATTTGGATTTTACCTTTGTACATGATGTTAGCTGGGGGTCTAAGTTTAATTTTTTGCAAGTGGCTATCCAATTGTGCCAACACCACTTGTTGAAGAGGCTTTCCCTGCTCCATTTAGGATTTCCTGCTCCTTTATCAAAAATTAGATGGTTGTACGTCTGGGGAACATTTTCTGAGTATTCAAGCCTATTCCACTGATCTGAGGACCTATCCTTATTCCAATACCATGCTGTTTTGATAACTGTTGCTTTGTAGTACAGTTTAAAGTTGGGAAAAGTAATTCCTCCCATATTCTTTTTCCCAATGATTGCTTTAGCTATTCGAGGGTGTTTATTGTTCCAAATGAATTTCAAAAGTGTCTGATCCACTTCTTTGAAGAATGTCATGGGTATCTTTAGAGGGATGGCATTAAATCTGTATAATGCCTTGGGGAGTATTGACATTTTGATGATGTTAATCCTGCCAATCCATGAGCAGGGTATGTGTTTCCATTTCCGTGTGTCCTCTCTTATTTCTTGGAGCAGAGTTTTATAGTTTTCTTTGTATAGGTCCTTCACATATTTAGTCAAGTTGATTCCAAGATATTTGAGTTTGTGTGGTACTATTGTGAATGGGGTTGTTTTCTTAATGTCCATTTCTTCTTTATTACTGTTGGTGTATAGAAAGGCCATTGATTTTTGTGTGTTAATTTTGTAGCCTGCCACCTTGCTATATGAGTCTATTGTTTCTAGAAGCTTTTTGATAGAGTCTTTAGGGTTTTCTAAGTAGAGTATCATGTCATCTGCAAACAGTGAGAGCTTGACTTCTTCCTTTCCTATCTGGATTCCCTTGATATCCTTTTCTTGCCTAATCGCTATAGCAAGTACTTCCAGTGCTATGTTGAATAGGAGTGGTGAGAGAGGACAGCCTTGTCTTGTGCCAGAATTTAGAGGGAAGGCTTTCAGTTTTTCTCCATTGAGGATAATATTTGCCACTGGCTTGTGGTAGATGGCCTTCACTATATTGAGAAAGGTTCCCTCCATTCCCATCTTGCTGAGAGTTTTGATCAAGAATGGGTGTTGGACCTTATCAAATGCTTTCTCTGCATCTATTGATATGATCATGTGGTTTTTATTTTTCTTGATATTGATGTTGTGTATTATGTTGATAGATTTACGGATGTTAAACCAGCCTTGCATTCCTGGGATGAAACCTACTTGATCGTAGTGGATGATCTTCTTAACGAGGCATTGAATCCTATTTGCCAGGATTTTGTTGAGGATCTTTGCATCTGCATTCATCAGTGATATTGGTCTGTAATTTTCTTTTTTGGTAGCGTCTCTGTCTGGTTTAGGTATCAAGGTGATGTTGGCTTCATAAAAGCTATTTGGAAGTGTTTCTGTTTGTTCAATTTCATGAAAGAGTCTTGCCAAGATTGGCAGTAGTTCCTCTTGGAAAGTTTGATAGAATTCATTAGTGAATCCATCTGGACCTGGGCTTTTGTTTTTCGGCAGACATTTGATTACTGTTTTAATTTCATCAATGGTGATGGGGGTGTTTAGATATGCTACATCCTCTTCCTTCAACCGTGGAAGATTATAAGAGTCCAAGAATTTATCCATTTCTTCCAGGTTCTCATTTTTAGTGGCGTAGAGTTTTTCAAAGTAGTTTCTGATTACCCTTTGAATCTCTGTCATATCAGTAGTGATCTCTCCTTTTTCATTCCTGATACGAGTTATCAAGTTTCTCTCTCTCTCTTTCTTTGTTAGGTTTGCCAGTGGTCTATCAATCTTGTTTATTTTTTCAAAGAACCAACTTCTGCTTTCGTTGATCTTTCGGATTGTGTTTTGAGTTTCCACTTCGTTGATTTCTGCTCTCAGCTTTGTTATTTCCTTCTGTCTTCCTGTTCTTGGGTCCTTTTGTTGAGCATTTTCTAGTTCTATTAGCTGTGTCATTAAGCTACTCAGGTAAGCTCCTTCTTCCTTCCTGATGTGTGCTTGCAAAGCTATAAATTTTCCTCTCAGTACTGCTTTTGCTGTGTCCCATAAGTTCTGAGAGTTTGTGTCTTTATTGTCATTTGTTTCCAGGAACCTTTTTATTTCCTCCTTGATTTCATCTCGGACCCACTGGTTATTGAGCATGAGGCTGTTTAACTTCCAGGTGTTAAAGTGTTTCTTCTGAGTCCCTTTGGAGTTCACAAATAATTTCAGAGCCTTGTGGTCAGCGAAGGTAGTCTGCAAAATTTCTATCCTCTTGATCTTATGGAGGTATGTTTTATGTGCCAGCATGTAGTCTATCCTGGAGAATGTCCCATGTACATTGGAGAAGAATGTGTATCCAGGTTTCTGGGGATGGAGTGTCCTATATATATCCACTAGGCCTCTTTCTTCCATTTCTCTCCTCAGGTCTAGTATATTCTTGTTGGGTTTCAGTCTGGTTGACCTGTCCAGTGTTGACAAAGCCGTGTTTAGGTCCCCCACAATTATTGTGTTGTTGTTGATATTATTTTTCAGATTTGTCAGCAGTTGTATTAAATATTTTGCTGGCCCCTCATTCGGTGCATATATGTTTAGGAGAGTGAATTCTTCCTGCTCTACGTACCCCTTGATTAATATAAAATGTCCGTCTTTGTCCCTTACAACCTTCCTGAGTATAAAGTTTGCATTATCTGATATTAGTATGGCCACTCCAGCTTTTTTATGGGTGTTGTTTGCTTGGATAACTTTTCTCCAGCCTTTTATTTTGAGTCTATGTTTGTTCTGACTATTCAGGTGCGTTTCTTGTAGGCAGCAGAAGGTTGGATTGAGTTTTTTGATCCATTTAGCCACTCTGTGTCTCTTAACTGGTGCATTTAGTCCATTGACATTGAGAGAATGAATTGTCCTGGGATTTAACGCCATCTTTATTTCAAAATTTGGTGTGTCTTTTGGGTAGTCTTGTCTTAGATTAGGTCTTTCAGTTTTTCTCTTAAGACTGGTTTTGTGTCTGTGAAGTTTCTGAGCTGTTTTTTGTCTGTGAAACCATGTATTCTTCCATCAAACCGGAAAGTGAGTTTTGCTGGGTATAGTATTCTGGGTGAAGCATTCATTTCATTCAGTCTTGTCACAATATCCCACCACTGCTTTCTGGCATTGAGCGTTTCTGGTGACAGGTCTGCTGTAAATCTCAGGGAAGCTTGCTTGAACATGATTTCCCCTTTTGATCTTGCTGTTTTCAGAATTCTGTCTCTATCTGTGGGATTTGTCATTGTGACTAGGATGTGTCTTGGGGTGGTTTTTCTGGGGTCTCTTTTGGTTGGTACTCTTCGGGCATGCAGGATTTGATCACATATATTCTTTAGCTCTGGAAGTTTCTCTTTAATGATGTTCTTGACCATTGATTCTTCCTGGAAATTTTCTTCCTGGGTCTCTGGGACTCCAATGATTCTTAAGTTGTTTCTGTTGATCTTATCATAGACTTCTATTTTCGTCTGTTCCCATTCTTTGACTAATTTTTCCATTGTCTGCTCATTTGCTTTAAGTTTTTTGTCCAATCTCTCCTGCTGTATGGAATTGTTATGTATCTCATCTTCCACAGCACCAAGTCTATTCTCAGCTTCTGATACCCTGTCCCAGAGCTTATCCATTTTGTCATTCACTTCGTTTACTGAGTTTTTCAGGCCTGTTAGTTGACATGTTATTTCAGTTTGGAGTTTTGTCATTTCTGCCTTCATATTTTCTTGGTTCTTATTAGTGTTCTGTTCAACTCGATCCATGGTTTCTTGGAGTCTGTTGAGCACCTTCCATATTGCTAGTCTAAAGTCCTTATCTGAGAGGTTGATTAGTTGTTCAGTCATTATCTGGTCCTCAGAATTGTCATCTTCATTCTCTATGTCTGATGCTGGCCTGCGCTGTTTCCCCATTGTCACATTTGTATTGTGGGTTTTTCTACGTGTTGTAGTGGTATTCATTGTCTATATGATGTAGGCAGCACACTCCTCTGGCTCCTCCCTTTCTGGATGGGCTGACTTGCCTCTAAGGGAGGGGAGTCCTCCGTGGATGAAGCCTCACACTGGGTCAAATCTTAGGCCCGAGCATGTAACAGAGAAGACAGTCCAGAGAGAAATGTTTGCTTCTGTGATATAGCGCCGTTCTTAGTGTGATTTTTCCTTCTTGTTGCAATGGAGTTCTTTCCTTAGAAAGAGTGCACGGCCGCATAGCGAAGCGGAGCGGCCGTGCTCCTCTGAGCCTCTTTTTGCCCCACTCGCAAGAGTTTCACCCAAGAGGACAGTAGACAGACATAGACAGGTCACACTCACAGTCTTTCACAGCTGAGCCCCACTGGGCCGGTGTACTTTCGCGGATTTTCCCCGCCTGGTGTCACACACAGGGAGCCAGCTTTTGCAAAGGATAGCCGGTTTTTATGCTCTGAAGTCCCTCCCTGAAAATGGCGTCTGGGCGAGCGAGGTTTCTGGAGCCTCTTTTTGCCCCACTCGCAAGAGTTTCACGCAAGAGGACAGTAGACAGACATAGACAGGTCACACTCACAGTCTTTCACAGCTGAGCCCCACTGGGCCGGTGTACTTTCGCGGATTTTCCCCGCCTGGTGTCACACACAGGGAGCCAGCTTTTGCAAAGGATAGCCGGTTTTTATGCTCTGAAGTCCCTCCCTGAAAATGGCGTCTGGGCGAGCGAGGTTTCTGGAGCCTCTTTTTGCCCCACTCGCAAGAGTTTCACGCAAGAGGACAGTAGACAGACATAGACAGGTCACACTCACAGTCTTTCACAGCTGAGCCCTACTGGGCCGGTGTACTTTCGCGGATTTTCCCCGCCTGGTGTCACACACAGGGAGCCAGCTTTTGCAAAGGATAGCCGGTTTTTATGCTCTGAAGTCCCTCCCTCACTCTGTGTTTTTTAATTGGTGAATTTAGTCCATTGACATTGAGGGAGATGATTGTCATAGGATTTAATGTCATCTTTGTAGATAAGTTTGCTGTGTATGTTGGTCTCTCTTTCTTAATGTAGACCTGTCAGTTTTTCCTTTAAGGCTGGTTTTTCATCTGTGAAGTTTCTGAGCTGTTGTTTATTCATGAAGCTATGTATATTTCCTTCAAACCTGAACGTGAGTCGGGCTGGGTGCAGTATTCTCGGTGAGGCATTCATTTCATTCAGTCTTGTCACAATATCCCACCACTGTCTTCTGGCCTTGAGAGTTTCTTGTGACATGTGTGCTGAAAGTCTTAGGGATGCTCCTTTGAATGTGATTTCCCTTTTTGATCTTGCTGCTTTCAGTATTCTATCTCTATCTGCCATTGTAACGAGGATGTGTCTTGGGGTGTTTTTCTTTGTTTTCTTTCTTTTAGCTGGTACTCTTTGGGCATGCAGGATTTGATTGAATGTAGCCTTTAACTCGGGAGTATCTCTTTGATGATGTCTTTGATGGTTTATTCTTCCTGGAGATCTCCTAACTGGGTCTCTGGGACTCCAATGATTCTTGTGTTGTTTCTGTTGAGTTTATCAAAGACTTCTATTTTCATCTGTTCACATTCCTTGAGTACTTTTTTCCATTGCCTGTTTGTTTGTCTTAAGGTTTTTTTCTAATTTCTTCTGCTGTGTTGAGTTTTTCTGCATCTCATCTTCCAGTACTCTGATTCTCTCCTCAGCTGCTGTTACCCTGCTCGTGAGGCCATCCACTGAGGTTTTCAGTTAAGCTACCATTTTTTTCTGATCTGTTATTTCACTTTGGAGTTTTCTGATTTCTGTCTTTGTGTTCTGTTCAGATAAATCTATGCTTTCTTTGAGTTCTACAAACATCTTCCATATTTCTATTTTAAGTTCCTTATCCAAGAGTTAATCAGATGGTCATAATTTTTTAAGTCATCCGAGCTATCGTCTTCATTCTCTGTTCATGGTGTTTGCCTGTGAGGTTTCCACAGTGTTACGCTTGTAGTGTGGTTTTTCCTGCATGTTGTGGTGGGGTTCATTGGTTAGAGTGTGTGGCAGCGAAGCGGAGTGGCCACATTCTTCTGCTGCCTCTAGTTGACAGTTTTTTGGGGGTGCGCTCTGTAGGCCTCTGAGGCGACCCTCAGGTATTCAAGAAACACAGACAGGCACAGGAGAGATTTCCCTTGAAGTCCTCAGAGTGATCAAAAGCACAGTAGGGCGGAGCCTCCGCTAGCCAGAGAGCTCTGCTTATTGGTGGCAACCCCCACAGCCAGACTTTACTCGCTCACTGTCTGGGCAGCTTCAGAATGCATTTTTTTGGGGGGTGTGTGCTCCCTACGCCTCTGAGGAGACCTTCAGGTATTCAAGAAACACAGACAAGTACAGGGCTATTATTTATTTTCCTTGCTTGTGTTTGGGTTCCTTTGATATTGGTTTTCCAGATATTTAAGGTGTCCCTTTAAGTTGTTGATTTTGTCTCTTTCTTTTTTTTTAAATGTAGGTCTGTATTGCTGAGTCTCCTCACTCCCCTTTACTGCTTTTGCATTGTGGTGTGAAAGGGTACTTGGTATAGTTTTTATATTTGTAACTTAATGTAAGTTAGACTTATGTCCTAAACTGTGGTTTATACTAGGACACATTCCATGCACAAATGAGAAGAATGTGTTTTTTGAGGATAAAAAGGCCCTGTATAGATCTATTAGTCCTGTTCTTCTAGTTTTTCATTTAGGGTTTATGTTTTTGCTAGTGGTCTGCCTAATGGATCTATTTAGTGGCGATAATGGGGTGTTGAAATCTTCCACCACTGTCCTGTTTCTATCCATATGTTTTTCTAAGTTTGTGAACATAAGCCTTATATATTTTGCTGACTCTACATTTTGTGCATTAATTTTGATCAAAGTTAGTACTCCTTGGTTTATTGTTCCCTGATCAATAAGTAGTGTCTATTTTTGTCTCTACATATTTTCTTGAGGTTTAATGCAGTTTGCTTCTGATATAAATATGGCTGTCCCAGCTTTTGATTTGTTTTTCAGTGGCTTGTATATTTGTTTTACATCCTTTTACTTTGAACCTGTGTCTATCCTGAACTTTTAAGTTCATTTCCTGCAGGCAGTAGATATCTGGGTTTTGTTTCCTGATCCAAACACTATAAAACACACATTTTTTTTCATGATTGGCAATTCTAAACTGTATATTAAAAATGAAGTATTCAGGATAGTTCTTTAGTGAAGAAGTCTATCTAATTCAACTTTGATTATTTTATTTTAGGACATAACCATGTAGGGCAATGCTAAATTAGAATAGTTTTATTCCTTGAATCTAGCTTATGTTTTCATGGATTCTTCCTTATATAAACTCAATTTGTCACTACTTTGGAACAATTGCAAATTCTTTAGACTATCATTCAAGATAAAACATGTTTTTCTTTTTCAAACTTGTTCTACAGACTTACTAAACTAGTTTTAGTGTTGCCCCTCTTTGTTCTTTCTTATCTTTACTACATATTTTTTTAAATATTTTAGAATTTAAACTATATATTTTGCAAACTTTTTATTGCTTTTTTTTTTGTGTGTGGTTTCACCCATTTAGATCCTCAAAGCTCACTCCTGGCTCTTCTCTCTTTTCTCCTTTCCACTTCATTAATCCTCTTTACACTCTACTTTCATTCCTTCCCTCTCATCTCTTCCCTGCTTTCTACTCTCTCCTCTTCTGCTTTCATTTCCTACCCATCATTCTTTTCCTTCCCTTTTCCTTCCTTTCTTACTCTCTTTATTCATTCTGTATTTTATCCTTTTTTTTTTTCAAAAATTTTTGTGCAAAATATATATGCAAATTCATCTTATACATTTTTCCCTCTGGCCTTTTATACTCCTTAGAAGAGAATTACTTAATTTTTTGCTCTATAAGATGCACCACTTGACTATAAGACAAACATTGTTTGTAGACAAGAAAAATAAGAAAAGTAATATTCTAAAACAAATGTTGTACTAAAATATTTAATAAACACTATGTGAGATGCTGTCAAGAGACAGCAACTGGGAACAACAAGTCTGGGAGGCTGAAGTATATTTACAATATGCCGGTCCACAGCTGGTTAAACACAGTTACCTAATTCTTTTTTTTTTAATATCAGAAAATAAAAAATAACATTTTAAATACATTTTTGTTGATATAAAAATAAAAGTAGCAGCAATGGTCCAATAGTATTATGCAAAAGTTCTATATGTGATGGGGAAGTGCGCTAATCTGATTGCTAGTACTATGTCTGTGCATTAAAGGGGTTGTAACATTGTTTATGACAAGTTAGTAAGCAGTTAGTATATGTTCTCCTCCCCTGCACTCAGGCTTCACCTCCAGATGGCATTAGCTCCATAAGACACATGAACATTGCCCCCCATCTTTTGTGGGTAAAAAAGTGAGTCTTATAAAATACTGTATGTTGAGGATTATAAAATATACTTTGTACCTAATGAAATTTACCATAATATATTACAGAAAATAATTGTTTTAATTAAAGGGCATTTTATTATTTGAATGCATTTAGATAACAATATAAGTTGCCACCTCTATAGCAAAAAACTGAATAATTTTTAAAAGCGAATAAAATATTTAGTCACATACCTTCTTCACAATCTTCCTCATAATCTTCGTATTTGACCCATATTTTTGTTATGTACTTTTTCTTTAGGAGAGAAAGATTTTGAAGAACAAATTTGTTTTATCATAAGATGTACAAAACTATTAAAATTAATCATGGAACTCTTAGTATCTTTGCTTATTTATTTATGTTTTGGGTCCACAACTATCTGTTTTCAGGGATTTCTTCTGACTGCTTTCAAGGAACATATCAGACAGTATTTGGAGCAACACTTGTCTTACAGGCAGCAAACCAAAATTCAGTCTGGAACACCAAATATGTTCCCCAAAGACCACCAGAAATAATACCTGCGTGCAAATACAGGAGTAAAATCTGAGCCCTTATAGTTCTATTCCCCTGAAAAATAAACAAACATAAAAGGGATTAGTGAGTACTTGTGTTTGTGACAGAGTGAGAGTGAGAGAAAACATGTTCATGTAAAATATGCATCTAAAAATTGGAATACAATTATCAGCATCACTTCCATGAAAAGAAAAGCATTACTGATTTTAAAACAGAGTGTATTTAATTTTTATTTGAGATGAATTCTACCAGTCTTTTAAAAATAAGAAAATTCTGTAACACATTCTAGCAGTAGCATATTATATGTAACACATTTTATAACACACAATTTTTGTAAGATCTTATTTAACACATATCAGTGATTCAATTTCCTTAAATTAGGACAACAAAATTAGTTTTGTAAATATGTTCCTCTTTTAATATGCCCAGTAAAGCTAAAGTTGTAATATATAGATGAAAAGAAACAATATGAAGCAGATATAGAAATATCAAGATAATATATCGACAACATTTTTATTCCTCTTTATATTTCCATTAATATCTCCATTAAAATGTTAAAACTGAGATGATGATTTGTATATAAGAAAAATCTTATATTAAACTAGACTCGAAGTAACTGAGTCCCTGTAACTGTTCCATGAGACCTGGTAGTCAAGAAAATACTGTCACCCTTTTATTGTTTTAATCATTTTTGCTTTCTAAAGCAAGCATCTTATATTGATTGGCATTTTATATTTAGGGTCATGTTATATTTATTAGCAAATATTTAGATGAATTGTGTAGGTAATTTCTCATCTTTAGAAAATATTTAGTTATAGAGTATGATATTAAAATTGTACTGATCCAAATATATGACAAATATTCACCTGCTATATATATATAGTTAGAAATATTTAAGATGTTAGTAATTTCTAATCTTCTAAAGATTCTGTTAGTTACTAATAGTTTTAGTTTGGAGAGGGATAATAGAATCTGTTGATATGTCTTAGCATTTTTGTAATTTATGATACTAAAAGGAGATATAGCAGAGTGTATCACTTCATATTAACAGAAGTCATTGGTCTCTAATTACTGTATAAATCTTAAGTTAGAACTAGTTATAATCCAAACCAAAGGATTCCTTATAGAGAAAGTAGAAAGTTAATTTAAAATTTAAATGTATGGGGACTAGAGCAATAGCACAATGAATAGTGCCTTGTAGTGCTAGTGCCCAGGTTTAATCCTGGCATCCCATATGGTCCACAGAGAAAGTCAGGAGTGATTTCTGAGTACAGTGCCAGAGTAACCTCTGAGTGCCACTGGGTGTGGCCCAAAAACCTAATAAATAAATAAACAAATAAATGCTTACCCTTTGTTGCATTGTTACTTGAATTTTTAGATGAATGGCAGTGGATTAGGGTATCTTAATTTTTTAATTTTTTCAATAAATACACATGTAAAATTCTGCACAGTTCAAGTAGAAAATAATATTATTGGTAACCAAAACATAAAATATTATTGTGATAAAATGTAAATCATGGAAACTACGCCTGCCCGGTGGGGCCCAACTGTGAAAAATTGTGAGTGTTGCCTGTGTGTGTCTGTCTACTGTCCTGTTGTGTGAACCTCTTGGGAGTGGGCCAAAAAGAGGCTCCAGAAAACTCGCTCTCCCAGAGGCCCATTTAGGGCGGGAATACCAAGAAACTGCTCCATAACATGAAAACCGGCTATAAGCAGTACTTTGCAGAAGCAAGGTCCCCTGTTTATGACATCAGGATGGGAAAATCTATGAACTATGCCTGCCCAGTGGGGCCCAACTCTGAAAAATTGTGAGTGCTGCCTGTGTGTGTCTGTCTACTGTACTGTCATGAGAACCTCTTGAGAGTGGGCCAAAAAGAGGCTCCAGAAAACTCCGCTCAGCTACGAGGCCCTGCGCTCTTTCTAAGGAAAGAATACCATCGCAACAAGAAGAAAAAAATCACACTAAGAACTGTCCTAGATCACTGAAGCCCAGCATTTCTCTCCAGACTGTCTTCTCTGCAGGGTGCTTGGGCCTAAGATTTGATCCTGTGTGAGGCTTCCTCCAAGGAGGACTCCCCTCCCTTGGAGGCAAATCAACCCATCCAGAAAGGGCGGAGACAGAGGAGTGTGGATGCCTGCATCATTTAGCCAATGAATACCACCACAACACGTAGAAAAAACCACAATACAAGTGTGACAATGTGGAAAAAACGCAGGCCAGCATCACACATAGAGAATGAAGATGACAATACTGATAACCAGATAATGACCAACCAACTAATCAACCTCTCAGATAAGGACTTTAGACAAGCAATATGGAAGATGCTCAACAAACTCAAAGAAACCATGGATCGAGTTGAACAGAACACTAATAAGAACCAAGAAAATATGAAGACAGAAATCACAAAACTTCAAACTGAAATAACATGTCAACTAACAGGCCTGAAAAACTCAGTAAATGAAGTGAATGACAAAATGGATCAGAAGTTGAGAATAGACTTGGTGCTGTGGAAGATGAGATAAATAACAATTCCATACAGGAGGAGAGATTGGAAAAAAAACTTAAAGCAAATGAACAGACAGTGGAAAAGTTAGTCAAAGAATGGGAACAGATGAAAATAGAAGTCTATGATAAACTCAACAGAAACAACTTAAGAATCATTGGAGTCCCAGGGACCCAGGAAGAAAATTTCCAGAAAGAATCAACGGTCAAAGAGAAACTTTCAGAGCTAAAGAATATATGTGATCAAATCCTGCATGCTCGAAGCATACCAACCAAAAAAGACCCCAGAAAAAATACCCCAAGACACATCCCAGTCACAATGATGAATCCCACAGATAGAGATTGAATTCTGAAAACAACAAGATCAAAAAGGAAAATTACATTCAAGGGAGCATCCTTGAGATTTACAGCAGACTTGTCACCAGAAACACTCAGGCCGGAAAGCAGTGGTGGGATATTGTGACAAGACTGAATGAAATGAATGCTTCACCTAGAATACAGTACCCAGCAAAATTCAATTTCCAGTTTGATGGAAGAATACATGGTTTCACAGACAAAAACCAGCTCAGAAACTTTACAGACTCAAAAACAGTCTTAAGAGAAAAACTGAGAGTGAGTTAAGAACTGAGTGTAGGGCTCCCTGTGTGTGACACCAGGCGGGGAAAATCCGCGAAAGTACACCGGCCCAGTGGGGCTCAGCTGTGAAAGACTGTGAGTGTGACCTGTCTATGTCTGTCTACTGTCCTCTTGCGTGAAACTCTTGCGAGTGGGGCAAAAAGAGGCTCAGAGGAGCACGGCCGCTCCGCTTCGCTATGCGGCCGTGCACTCTTTCTAAGGAAAGAACACCATTGCAACAAGAAGGAAAAATCACACTAAGAACGGCGCTATATCACAGAAGCAAACATTTCTCTCTGGACTGTCTTCTCTGTTGCATGCTCGGGCCTAAGATTTGACCCAGTGTGAGGCTTCATCCACGGAGGACTCCCCTCCCTTAGAGGCAAGTCAGCCCATCCAGAAAGGGAGGAGCCAGAGGAGTGTGCTGCCTACATCATATAGACAATGAATACCACCACAACACGTAGAAAAACCCACAATACAAGTGTGATAATGGGGAAACAACGCAGGCCAGCATCAGACATAGAGAATGAAGATGACAATTCTGAGGACCAGATAATGACTGAACAACTAATCAACCTCTCAGATAAGGACTTTAGACTAGCAATATGGAAGGTGCTCAACAGACTCCAAGAAACCATGGATCGAGTTGAACAGAACACTAATAAGAACCAAGAAAATATGAAGGCAGAAATGACAAAACTCCAAACTGAAATAACATGTCAACTAACAGGCCTGAAAAACTCAGTAAACGAAGTGAATGACAAAATGGATAAGCTCTGGGACAGGGTATCAGAAGCTGAGAATAGACTTGGTGCTGTGGAAGATGAGATACATAACAATTCCATACAGCAGGAGAGATTGGACAAAAAACTTAAAGCAAATGAGCAGACAATGGAAAAATTAGTCAAAGAATGGGAACAGACGAAAATAGAAGTCTATGATAAGATCAACAGAAACAACTTAAGAATCATTGGAGTCCCAGAGACCCAGGAAGAAAATTTCCAGGAAGAATCAATGGTCAAGAACATCATTAAAGAGAAACTTCCAGAGCTAAAGAATATATGTGATCAAATCCTGCATGCCCGAAGAGTACCAACCAAAAGAGACCCCAGAAAAACCACCCCAAGACACATCCTAGTCACAATGACAAATCCCACAGATAGAGACAGAATTCTGAAAACAGCAAGATCAAAAGGGGAAATCATGTTCAAGCAAGCTTCCCTGAGATTTACAGCAGACCTGTCACCAGAAACGCTCAATGCCAGAAAGCAGTGGTGGGATATTGTGACAAGACTGAATGAAATGAATGCTTCACCCAGAATACTATACCCAGCAAAACTCACTTTCCGGTTTGATGGAAGAATACATGGTTTCACAGACAAAAAACAGCTCAGAAACTTCACAGACACAAAACCAGTCTTAAGAGAAAAACTGAAAGACCTAATCTAAGACAAGACTACCCAAAAGACACACCAAATTTTGAAATAAAGATGGCGTTAAATCCCAGGACAATTCTTTCTCTCAACGTCAATGGACTAAATGCACCAGTTAAGAGACACAGAGTGGCTAAATGGATCAAAAAACTCAATCCAACCTTCTGCTGCTTACAAGAAACGCACCTGAATAGTCAGAACAAACATAGACTCAAAATAAAAGGCTGGAGAAAAGTTATCCAAGCAAACAACACCCATAAAAAAGCTGGAGTGGCCATACTAATATCAGATAATGCAAACTTTATACTCAGGAAGGTTGTAAGGGACAAAGACAGACATTTTATATTAATCAAGGGGTACGTAGAGCAGGAAGAATTCACTCTCCTAAACATATATGCACCGAATGAGGGGCCAGCAAAATATTTAATACAACTGTTGACAAATCTGAAAAATAATATCAACAACAACACAATAATTGTGGGGGACCTTAACACGGCTTTGTCAACACTGGACAGGTCAACCAGACTGAAACCCAACAAGAATATACTAGACCTGAGGAGAGAAATGGAAGAAAGAGGCCTAGTGGATATATATAGGACACTCCATCCCCAGAAACCTGGATACACATTCTTCTCCAATGTACATGGGACATTCTCCAGGATAGACTACATGCTGGCACATAAAACATACCTCCATAAGATCAAGAGGATAGAAATTTTGCAGGCTACCTTCGCTGACCACAAGGCTCTGAAATTATTTGTGAACTCCAAAGGGACTCAGAAGAAACACTTTAACACCTGGAAGTTAAACAGCCTCATGCTCAATAACCAGTGGGTCCGAGATGAAATCAAGGAGGAAATCAAAAGGTTCCTGGAAACAAATGACAATAAAGACACAAACTCTCAGAACTTATGGGACACAGCAAAAGCAGTACTGAGAGGAAAATTTATAGCTTTGCAAGCACACATCAGGAAGGAAGAAGGAGCTTACCTGAGTAGCTTAATGACACAGCTAATAGAACTAGAAAATGCTCAACAAAAGGACCCAAGAATAGGAAGACAGAAGGAAATAACAAAGCTGAGAGCAGAAATCAACGAAGTGGAAACTCAAAAAACAATCCGAAAGATCAACGAAAGCAGAAGTTGGTTCTTTGAAAAAATAAACAAGATTGATAGACCACTGGCAAACCTAACAAAGAAAGAGAGAGAGAGAAACTTGATAACTCGTATCAGGAATGAAAAAGGAGAGATCACTACTGATATGACAGAGATTCAAAGGGTAATCAGAAACTACTTTGAAAAACTCTACGCCACTAAAAATGAGAACCTGGAAGAAATGGATAAATTCTTGGACTCTTATAATCTTCCACGGTTGAAGGAAGAGGATGTAGCATATCTAAACACCCCCATCACCATTGATGAAATTAAAACAGTAATCAAATGTCTGCCGAAAAACAAAAGCCCAGGTCCAGATGGATTCACTAATGAATTCTATCAAACTTTCCAAGAGGAACTACTGCCAATCTTGGCAAGACTCTTTCATGAAATTGAACAAACAGAAACACTTCCAAATAGCTTTTATGAAGCCAACATCACCTTGATACCTAAACCAGACAGAGACGCTACCAAAAAAGAAAATTACAGACCAATATCACTGATGAATGCAGATGCAAAGATCCTCAACAAAATCCTGGCAAATAGGATTCAATGCCTCGTTAAGAAGATCATCCACTACGATCAAGTAGGTTTCATCCCAGGAATGCAAGGCTGGTTTAACATCCGTAAATCTATCAACATAATACACAACATCAATAACAAGAAAAATAAAAACCACATGATCATATCAATAGATGCAGAGAAAGCATTTGATAAGGTCCAACACCCATTCTTGATCAAAACTCTCAGCAAGATGGGAATGGAGGGAACCTTTCTCAATATAGTGAAGGCCATCTACCACAAGCCAGTGGCAAATATTATCCTCAATGGAGAAAAACTGAAAGCCTTCCCTCTAAATTCTGGCACAAGACAAGGCTGTCCTCTCTCACCACTCCTATTCAACATAGCACTGGAAGTACTTGCTATAGCGATTAGGCAAGAAAAGGATATCAAGGGAATCCAGATAGGAAAGGAAGAAGTCAAGCTCTCACTGTTTGCAGATGACATGATACTCTACTTAGAAAACCCTAAAGACTCTATCAAAAAGCTTCTAGAAACAATAGACTCATATAGCAAGGTGGCAGGCTACAAAATTAACACACAAAAATCAATGGCCTTTCTATATACCAATAGTAATAAGGATGAAATGGACATTAAGAAAACAACCCCATTCACAATAGTACCACACAAACTCAAATATCTTGGAATCAACTTGACTAAATATGTGAAGGACCTATACAAAGAAAACTATAAAACTCTGCTCCAAGAAATAAGAGAGGACACACGGAAATGGAAACACATACCCTGCTCATGGATTGGCAGGATTAACATCATCAAAATGGCAATACTCCCCAAGGCATTATACAGATTTAATGCCATCCCTCTAAAGATACCCATGACATTCTTCAAAGAAGTGGATCAGACACTTTTGAAATTCATTTGGAACAATAAACACCCTCGAATAGCTAAAGCAATCATTGGGAAAAAGAATATGGGAGGAATTACTTTTCCCAACTTTAAACTGTACTACAAAGCAACAGTTATCAACACAGCATGGTATTGGAATAAGGATAGGTCCTCAGATCAGTGGAATAGGCTTGAATACTCAGAAAATGTTCCCCAGAGATACAACCATCTAATTTTTGATAAAGGAGCAGGAAATCCTAAATGGAGCAGGGAAAGCCTCTTCAACAAGTGGTGTTGGCACAATTGGATAGCCACTTGCAAAAAATTAAACTTAGACCCCCAGCTAACATCATGTACAAAGGTAAAATCCAAATGGATTAAAGACCTCGATATCAGCCCCAAAACCATAAGATATTTAGAACAGCACATAGGCAAAACACTCCAGGACATTACAGGCATCTTCAAGGAGGAAACTGCACTCTCCAAGCAAGTGAAAGCAGAGATTAACAGATGGGAATATATTAAGCTGAGAAGCTTCTGCACCTCAAAGGAAATAGTGCCCAGGATACAAGAGCCACCCACTGAGTGGGAGAAACTATTCACCCAATACCCATCAGATAAGGGGCTAATCTCCAAAATATACAAGGCACTGACAGAACTTTACAAGAAAAAAACATCTAACCCCATCAAAAAATGGGGAGAAGAAATGAACAGACACTTTGACAAAGAAGAAATACACATGGCCAAAAGACACATGAAAAAATGTTCCACATCACTAATCATCAGGGAGATGCAAATCAAAACAACGATGAGATACCACCTCACACCCCAGAGAATGGCACACATCACAAAGAATGAGAATAAACAGTGTTGGCGGGGATGTGGAGAGAAAGGAACTCTTATCCACTGCTGGTGGGAATGCTGTCTAGTTCAACCTTTATGGAAAGCGATATGGAGATTCCTCCACAAACTGGAAATCGAGCTCCCATACGATCCAGCTATACCACTCCTAGGAATATACCCTAGGAATACAAAAATACAATACAAAAACCCCTTCCTTACACCTATATTCATTGCAGCTCTATTTACCATAGCAAGACTCTGGAAACAACCAAGATGCCCTTCAACAGACGAATGGCTAAAGAAACTGTGGTACATATACACAATGGAATATTATGCAGCTGTCAGGAGAGATGAAGTCATGAAATTTTCCTATACATGGATGTACATGGAATCTATTATGCTGAGTGAAATAAGTCAGAGAGAGAGAAAAAAACGCAGAATGGTCTCACTCATCTATGGGTTTTAAGAAAAATGAAAGACACCCTTGTAATAATAATTTTCAGACACAAAAGAGAAAAGAGCTGGAAGTTCCAGCTCACCTCAGGAAGCTCACCACAAAGAGTGATGAGTTTAGTTAGAGAAATAACTACATTTTGAACTGTCCTAATATTGAGAATGTATGAGGGAAATGTTGAGCCTGTTTAGGGTACAGGCGGGGGTTGGGTGGGGAGGAGGGAGATTTGGGACTTGGGTGATGGGAATGTTGCACTGGTGATGGGTGGTGTTCCTTTTATGACTGAAACCCAAACACAATCATGTATGTAATCAAGGTGTTTAAATAAAAAAAATTAAAAAAAAAAAAGAAAGAAAAACTGAAAGTCCTGATTTAAGACAAGACTAACCAAAAGACAGACAAAATTTCAAAAGTAGGTTTCATCTCAGTAATGCAAGGATGGTTTAACATCCGTAAATCTATCAACATAATACACAACATCAACAACAAGAAAAATAAAAACCACATGATCATATCAATAGATGCAGAGAAAGCATTTGATAACGTCCAACACCCATTCTTGATCAAAACTCTCAGCAAAATGGGAATGGAAGGAACCTTTCTCAATATAGTTAAGGCCATCTACCACAAGCCAGGGGCAAATATAATTCTCAATGGAGAAAAACTAAAAGCTATCCTTCTAAATTCTGGCACAAGACAAGGCTGTCCGCTCTCTCCACTCCTATTTAACATAACACTGGAATTACTCGCTATAGCGATTAGGCAAGAAAAAGATATCAAGGTAATCCAGATAGGAAAGGAAGAAGTCAAGCTCTCACTGTTTGCAGATGACATGATACTCTACTTAGAAAACCCTAACGACTCTACCAAAAAGCTTCTAGAAACAATAGACTCATATAGCAAGACTCATATAACAAAATTAACACACAAAAATCAATGGCTTTTCTATACACCAATAGTAATAATGAAGAAATGGACATTAAGAAAACAACCCCATTCACAATAGTACCACACAAACTCAAATATCTTGGAATCAACTTGACTAAAGATGTGAAGAACCTATACAAAGTAAACTATAAAACTCTGCTCCAAGAAATAAGAGAGGACACGTGGAAATGGAAACACATACCCTGCTCACGGATTGGCAGGATTAACATAATCAAAATGGCAATACTCCCCAAGGCATTATACAGATTTAATGCGATCCCTCTAAAATACCCATGACATTCTTCAAATAAGTGGATCGGGCATTTGAAATTGTTTGGAACAATAAACACCCTAGAATAGCTAAAGCAATCATTGGGGAAAAGAATATGGGAGGAATTACTTCCCCCAACTTTAAACTTTAATACAATGCAATAGTTATCAAAACAGCATGGTATTGGAATAAGGACAGGCCCTCAGAACAGTGGAATAGGCTTGAATACTCAGAGAATGTTCCCCAGACATACAATCACCTAATTTTTACAAAGGAGCAGGAAACCCTAAATGGAGCAGGAAAAGCCTCTTCAACAAGTGGTGTTGGCACAACTGGCTAGCCACTTGCAAAAAATTGAACTTAGACCCCGAGCTAACATCATGTATGAAGGTATAATCCAAATGGATTAAAGACCTCGATATTAGACCCAAAACCATAAGATATATAGAACATCACATAGCAAAACACTCCAGGACATTGAGAATACAGGCATATTCAAGGAGGAAATTGCATTCTCCAAGCAAGTGAAAGCAGAGATTAACAGATGGGAATATATTAAGGTGAGAAGCTTCTGCACCTCAAAAGAAATAGCGCCCAGGATACAAGAGCCACCCAATGAGTGGGAGAAACTATTCACCCAATACCCATCAGATAAGGAGCTAATCTCCAAAATATACAAGACACTGACAGAACTTTACAAGAAAAAAAAACAAACAAACATCTAATCCCATCAAAAAATGGGGAGAAGAAATGGTCAGACACTTTGACAAAGAAGAAATACAAATGGCCAAAAGACACATGAAAAATGTTCCACATCACTAATCATCAGGGAGATGCAAATCAAAACAACTATGAGGTACCACCTCACACCCCAGAGATTGGCACACATCACAAAGAATGAGAACAAGCAGTATTGGCGGGGATGTGGAGAGAAAGGAACTCTTATTCACTGCTGGTGGGAATGCCGTCTAGTTCAACCTCTATGGAAAGCGATATGGAGATTCCTCTAAAAACTGAAAATCGAGCTCCCATATGATCCAGCTATACCACTCCTAGGAATATACCCTAGGAACACAAAAATACAATACAAAAACCCTTCCTTACACCTATATTCATTGCAGCACTATTTACCATAGCAAGACTCTGGAAACAACTAAGATGCCCTTTAACAGACGAATGGCTAAAGAAACTGTGGTACATATACACAATGGAATATTAAGCAGCTGTCAGGAGAGATGAAGTCATGAAATTTTCCTATACATGGATGTACATGGAGTCTATTATGCTGAGTGAAATAAGTCAGAGAGAGAGAAAAAAAACAGAATGATCTCACTCATCTTTGGGTTTTAAGAAAAATGAAAGTCATTCTTGCAATAATAATTTTCAGACACAAAAGAGAAAAGAGCTGGAAGTTCCAGCTCATCTCAGGAAGCTCACCACAAAGAGTGATGAGTTTAGTTAGAGAAATAACTACATTTTGACCTGTCCTAATAATGAGACTGTATGAGGGAAATGGAAAGCATGTCTAGAGTACAGGCGGGGTGGGGTGGGGAGGAGAGAGTTTTGGGACATTTGTGATGGGAATGGTGCACTGGTGATGGGTGGTCTTCTTTACATGACTGAAACCCAAACACAATCATGTATGTAATCAAGGTGTTTAAATAAAATAAAAAATGTAAATCACATTTAAATACAATGCATGTATAGATATCAGAACTCATGGTATACAATAAAGCATAATAATAATTTTGTCCATAGTTAGGGAGGAATAAAATCAGTAAAACTATGATGCACAGAATACCTGACAAAAAATTTAGGAATTAGAATGTGAATAGAAGGTGAAAGTAGGAAGGAAGAAAAGCACATTGAAATAATCCTGGGCTCCAATACTACAAAGGAAATATCCAAATTTATTTATAGAATGGAGAAGAGAGGCAATTATATTAATATATTGTTTGTTTTTGTTGATATGGGACTTGACAGACCTTAGAAAAATTAATTCATAGAAACCAAAAGAATTAAATAGGTAGAGAAAAATGCTTTAGACTTCAAGAAATGGTTCAACCATGAAAATATTTTTATGTGAAATTTTCAAGGAAAATGATAAAAGTTGACAGGAAAAAAATAGATATAAATTCTAAGTATGATGGGGGGTGCTGTAGAGTCAGTATATTCTATGATAATTCTTTGGAATAGGATAAGGACACTTTGAAGCATGCATGCATTAATAATAGCAATGTGTTTCAGTGGAAGAAGAGGAGGGTCAAAAATAGGAGAAGCTATATTTGATTGACTATTTAGATCAACTATTTCAGTCAAATGGAATTATTTAGAAATCATTAGGTTAATGAAATAGAGTATGAAATTGTATGTTCATCAACATTTTTCTACTAGCTTTTTATCTAGAAAAGATGAATAATCTAGAAAATAAAGTACATTTTCTAAATTAAAGGAACATATGTTATGTGAAGTATACTTTTAATTGGGTGTGTTAATTGGAACACAGGTGCTTGTTTTTTTTTTCCTTTTTGTTTTGAGGTTTATTTTTTTGCTACATCATTTCCCGTGTAAACCGACCCTGAAACCTAGAAAGGCACCAAGTTTGAAAAGGCCCTACCTATCTGTAGGAGGGTTTTTCAAAAGCTGACTACTATTGCAGGAACTTTTCAAAGCTGCCTTTACTTGCAGAGAGGGTGCATAAAAAGTAGCATCTGTAAGAAAGGATGCTTGATGAGTTTAGTTAGAGAAATAACTACATTGAGAACTATCCTAACAATGAGAATGTATGAGGGGAATAGAAAACCTGCCTAGAGTACAGGCAGGGGTGAGGTGGGGAGGAGGGAGATTTGGGACATTGGTGATGGGAATGTTGCACTGGTGATGGGGGATATTCTTAACATGGCAGAAACCCAACCACAATAATGTTTGTAATCAAGGTGTTTAAATAAAATATTATTAAAAAAGAAAGAAATCTAAGCTAAAAAATAAAAAGAAAAGAAAAGACACTTGAAGAATAACTTGTACTCTCATAGGCATGAAGGCACAAAAACCCTTGGCTGCCTGTCCATGAGGCATTCAAGAAAAAGGGGATGTAGCATAAATACTGAGATATAACCAGCTAAGATTCTAAATATTACTCAGATTTAACATTTGCATGGATTTAAATATTCTTTATTTTTATGAATAATCATTGCTCAATTTTCTTAGAGCCTTTCAAAGATTACTCAGATATATAAACACACATTATTAGGAACATTTGTGTAGGTTCAAAATATTTTCTATTTAGCCTATGTGCAGTCATATCAAGGGTTAATAGTTCAACCCCAGCTCAGAATGCATAAAATAAGACCAAAACAATATTAGTCTCTGAGAAACTGACCTTGCTAGTTGAAGGACCTCAGATAACAAAAGCAACTCAAAAGCAAAACTGCCTTGTATCAGATGCCTTGAGCAATTTGCCTTCTACCTTCTTGGTAAAATAGTTTTCTCTTAAAGTTGTCTTGCCAATAAATTGAGTACAAGATTTCCATCTTTTACTTTGAATAAATGCAACATAATCCAACTTGACTCCTTGGCCTCTGTCCCCTTATTCAAATTCTGTGTACCCACCTTTCCAAGGGACCTCAAAATATTCCTTAGTGTCAGGACTAATCTGTCCATGACAGTTTTTTTGGTTTTTTTGTTTTGTTTTGTTTTGTTTTGGAATTATCACTAGTAATGCTCAGGAAGTACTCCTGGCTCTACACTCAGAGATTGATTCTGACCATGTTTGGAAATTCTGGTGATCACACCCTGACCAGTGGCTTGCAAGACAAGAATTGTACCTGCTGTTGTATCTTCCAGGCCCACTGGTGCTTGTTTTTCTAAGTTTTTTTTTTCATATGACCACTGAGATATTTAAAAATTATCAGTAATTTTGATTTTGCCTGCATGAATATAAATATAAATTTAAATTTAGCATTTGTGAGACTAATAGCCTGTAAAACACAGCCCATTAGGGAAAATTAATGTTCCAATTTTCTTTTTTTTTTTTTTTTTTTTTTGGAGGCTATACTCTGCAGTGCTCAGGACTTACACCTTACTCTGCACTCAGGGATCAATTCTGGAAGTGCTCTGGGGAATGATATAGGATGCTATGGATCAAATCTGAATTAGCAAAATGCTAGACAATCTACCCCTGAACTGTCTCTCCTGTCCCTCCAATAATTTATTTTTCAAATAAATATTTTAATTGAGTCACAAAGAGATACAAAGTTGTTTATGATTAAGTTGCATAAAATGCTTAACATTCATTCTCTAAACAGTGCACATTTCCTGCCACAATGTCCCCAGTTTGCTTTCCTCCCTCTCCTTTGCCTATCCATCTTCCCTCCCTTTTGTCCTTTCCCTGCCTACTTTATGACAGACATTTCTCTCTCTCCCTCTCTCATCTCTCTCTCATTTTACTCTTGCTCTTCCCCTGCTTTTAAACAAATGATTATTGAAAAGGTATCATGTTTATCAATTTACTTTCTTTTTTTTTTATTACAGTCATGTAAAGAGCACCCCCCTTCACCGGTGCAACATTCCCACCACCAATTTCCCAGATCTCCCTCCTCCCCACCCCCCTACACCTGTACTCGAGACAGGCTTTCTACTTCCCTCATTCATTCACATTGTTATGATAGTTTTCAGTGTAGTCATCTCTGCAACTGCACTCATCACTCTATGTGATGAGCTGCATATCCTGAGCTGCACCTACCTGCCCTCATCTCTCTTGTCTCTGAGATACTGTTAAAAATGTCCTTCATTTTTCTTAAAGCCCATAGATGAGTGAAACCATTCTGCGTCTTTCTCTCTCCCTCTGACTTACTTCACTCAGCATAATAGATTCCATGTACATCCATGTATAGGAAAATTTCCTGACTTCATCTCTCCTGATGGCTGCATAGTATTCCATTGTGTATATGTACCACAGTTTCTTCAGCCACTCATCTGTTGAAGGGCATCTTGGTTGTTTCCAGAGTCTGGCTATTGTAAATAGCGCTGCAATGAATATAGGAGTAAGGAATGGATTTTTGTATTGTATTTTTGTGTTTCTTGGGTATATTCCTAGGAGTGGTATAGCTGGATTGTATGGAAGCTCAATTTCCAGTTTGTGAAGGAATCTCCATATCGCTTTCCATAAAGGTTGTACTAGACGGCATTCCCACCAGCAGTGAAAAAGAGTTCCTTTCTCTCCACATCCCCGCCAGCACTGCTTGTTTTCCTTTTTTGTGATGTGTGCCAATCTCAGTGGCGTGAGGTGGTACCTCATAGTAGTTTTGATTTGCATCTCCCTGACGATTAGTGATGTTGAACATCTTTTCATGTGCCTTTTGGCCATTTGCCTTTCTTCTTTTTCAAAGTGTCTGTTCATTTCTTCTCCCCATTTTTTGATGGGGTTAGTTGTTTTTTTCTTCTATAGTTCTGTCATTACCTTGTAAATTTTGGATATTAGACCTTTATCTGATGTGTATTGGGTGAATAATTTCTCCCACTCAGTGGGTGGCCTTTGTATTCTGGGCACTATTTCCTTTGAGATGCAGAAGCTTTTCAGCTTAATATAGTCCCATCTGTTTATTTCTGCTTCCACTTGCTTGGAAAGTGCTGTCTCCTCCTTAAAGATGCCTTTAGTCTCAATGTCCTGGAGTGTTTCACCTACATGTTGTTCTATATACCTTATAGTTTCAGTTCTGATATCAAGGTCTTTAATCCATTTGGATTTTACCTTTGTACATGGTGTTAGATGTGGGTCTGAGTTCGCTTTTTTGCAAGTGGCTAACCAGTTGCGCCAACACCACTTGTTGAATAGGCTTTCCCTGCTCCATTTAGGATTTCTTGCTCCTTTATCAAAAACAAGGTGGTTATATGTCTGAGGAACCTTCTCTGAGTACTCAAGCCTATTCCACTGATCTGAGGGTCTGTCTTTATTCCAATATCATGCTGTTTTTATAACTGTTGCTTTGTAATACAACTTAAAATTGGGGAAAGTAATGCCTCCCATATTCCTTTTCCCAAGGAGTGCTTTAGCTATTCGAGGTTGTTTGTTGTTCCAGATGAATTTCAGAAGTATTTGATCCACTTCTTTGAAGAATGTCATGGGTATCTTCAGAGGAATCGCGTTAAATCTGTACACTGCTTTTGGAAGTATTGCCATTTTAATGATGTTGATCCTGCCAATCCATGAGCATGGTATGTGTTTCCATTTCCGCGTGCCCTCTCTTATTTTTTGGAGCAGTGTTTTGTAGTTTTCTTTGTATAGATCCTTCACATCTTTAGTCAGGTTGACTCCAAGATATTTGAGTTTGTGTGGAACTAATGTGAATGGGATTGTTCTCTTAATGTCCATTTCTTCCCTATCATTATTAGTGTATAAAAAGGCCATTGATTTTTGTGTGTTAATTTTGTAGCCTGCCACTTTGCTATACAAATCTATTATTTCTAGGAGCTTTTTGGTAGAGTCTTTAGGGTTTTCTAAGTAGAGTATCATGTCATCTGCAAACAGTGAGAGCTTGACTTCTTCCTTTCCTATCTGGATTTCCTTGATATCTTTTTCTTGCCTAATCGCTATAGCAAGTACTTCCAGTGCTATGTTGAATAGGAGTGGTGAGAGAGGACAGCCTTGTCTTGTACCAGAATTTAGAGGAAAGGATTTTAGTTTTTCTCCATTGAGGATAATATTTGCCACTGGCTTCTGGTAGATGGCTTTGACTATATTGAGAAAGGTTCCTTTTATTCCTATCTTGCTGAGAGTTTTCATCAAGAATGGGTGTTGAACCGTATCAAATGCTTTTTCTGCATCTATTGATATGACCATGTGGTTTTTATTTTTGTTGTTGTTTATGTTGTGTATTATATTGATAGATTTATGGATGTTAAACCAGCCTTGCATTCCTGGGATGAAACCTACTTGATCAAATTGAATGATCTTCTTGATGAGGCACTGGATCCTGTTCGCCAGGATTTTGTTGAGGATCTTTGCATCTGTGTTCATCAGGGATATTGGTCTGTAATTTTCTTTTTTGGCAGCATCTCTATCAGGTTTTGGTATTAAGGTGATGTTGGCTTCATAAAAGCTATTTGGAAGTATTCCTGTTTTTTCGATTTCATAAAAGAGCCTGGCCAGAATTGGTAGTAGTTCCTCTTGAAAGGTTTGAAAGAATTCATTCGTGAATCCATCAGGGCCTGGGCTTTTGTTTTTGGGTAAATTTTTGATTACAGTTTTAATTTCCTCAATAGTTATGGGGGTGTTTAGATATGCTACCTCTTCTTTATTCAACCGTGGAAGGTTATATGAGTTCAGAAATTTATCCATTTCTTCCAGGTTCTCATATTTAGTGGCATAGAGTTTCTCAAAGTATTCTCTGAATACCCTTTGAATCTCTGCAGTATCTGTAGTGATCTCCCCCTTTTCATTTCTAATACGCGTTATCAAGTTTCTCTCTTTCTTTTGCTTTGTGAGTTTTGCCAATGGTCTATCAATCTTGTTTATTTTTTCAAAGAACCAACTTCTGCTTTCGTTGATCTTTCGGATTGTTTTTTTGTGTTTCCACTTCGTTGATTTCTGCTCTCAGCTTTGTTATTTTCTTCTGTCTCCCTATTTTTGGGTCCTTTTGTTGAGCACTTTCTAGTTCTATTAGCTGTGTCATTAAGCTACTCAGGTAAGCTCCTTCTTCCTTCCTGATGTGTGCTTGCAAAGCTATAAATTTTCCTCTCAGTACTGCTTTTGCTGTGTCCCATAAGTTCTGAGAGTTTGTGTCTTTATTGTCATTTGTTTCCAGGAACCTTTTGATTTCCTCTTTGATTTCATCTCGGACCCACTGGTTATTGAGTATAAGGCTGTTTAACTTCCAGGTGTTAAATTTTTTCTTCTGTGTCCCTTTGCAGTTCACATCTAACTTCAGAGCCTTGTGGTCAGCAAAGGCAGCCTGCAAAATGTCTATCTTTTTTATTTTCTGGAGGTATGTTTTATGTGCCAGCACGTTATCTATCCTGAAGAATGATCCATGTACATTGGAAAAGAATGTGTATCCAGGTTTCTGAGGATAGAGTGCCCTATATATATCTACTAGGCCTCTTTCATCCATTTCTCTTTTCAGGTCTAGTATATTTTTGTTGGGTTTCCATTTGGTTGACCTATCAAGTGTTGACAAGCCTGTGTTGTGGTCTCCCACAATTATTATGTTATTATTGATATCCTTCTTCAGATTTGTCAACAATTGTATTAAATACTTTGCTGGACCCTCATTCGGTGCGTATATGTTTAGGAGAGTGATTTCTTCTTGCTGTACAAATCCCTTGATTAGTATAATATCCATCTTTGTCCCTTACAACTTTTCTGAGTATAAAGTTTGTGTCATCTGATATTAGTATGGCCACCCCCGCATTTTTAAGGGTGTTGTTTGCTTGAATGATTTTCCTCCAGCCTTTGATTTTGAGTCTATGTTTATTCTGACTATTCAGGTGTGTTTCTTGTAGACAGCAGAAGGTTGGTTTCAGTTTTTTGATCCATGTCGCCACTCTGTGCCTCTTAACTGGTGCATTTAGTCCATTGACATTGAGAGAAATAATTGTCATGGGATTTATTGCCATCTTTGTGTAGAAGTTTGGTGTGTTTTTTGTTCTGTCTTGTTTTTAGAGTAGATCTTTCAGTTTTTCTTTTAAGGCTGGTTTTGAGTCTGCAAAGATTTTGAGCTGTTGTTTATCTGTGAAGCCGTGTATACATCCTTCAAACCTGAAACTTAGTTTTGCTGGGTGTAGTATTCTTGGCGAAGCATTTATTTCATTGAGTTTTGCCATTACGTCCCACCACTGCCTTCTGGCCTTGAGTGTTTCTGGTGACAGATCTGCTGTAAATTTCAAGGATGCTCCCTGGAATGTAATTTCCCTTTTCGATCTTGCTGCTTGCAGTATTCTATCTCTATCGGTGGGTTTCATCATGGTGACTAGGATGTGTCTTGGGGTGTTTCTACTGGGGTCTTTTTTAGCTGGTACTCTTCGGGCATGCAGGATTTGGTCACATGTTTTCTTTAGCTCTGGTAGTTTCTCTGTGATGATGTTCTTAACCATTGATTCTTCCTGAAGATTTTCTTCTTGGGTCTCTGGAACTCCAATGATTCTAAAGTTGTTTCTGTTGAGATTATCAAAGACTTCTATTTTCATCTGCTCATATTCTTTGAGTAAATTTTCCATTGTCTGATCATTTGATTTGAGGCTTTTTTCCAATCTCTTCTGCTGTGTAAAGTTGTTATGCATCTCGTCTTCTAAAGCACTAATTCTATCCTCAGCTGCTGTTAACCTGTTGGAAAGCTCATCCATTATGTTCTTCAATTCGTCTACTGAGTTTTTCAGACCTGTTATCTGATCTGATATTTCAGTTTGGAATTTTCTGATTTCTATCTTCATATTCTCTTGATTTTTATTAGTGTTCTGATTTATACTTTCTTTGATCTCTGTTAGCAACCTCCATATTTCGTCTCTAAACTCCATTTCTGAAAGACTACTTAGGTAGTTGGCCATTGTTGGGTCATCAGAGTTTCCATCTTCATTCTCTATGGTTGAAGTTGGTCTGCAGTAGTCTCCCCATAGTCACGCTTACACTGTGGGTTTTTCTACGTGTTGTGGTGGTACTCATTGGCTAGGTGGAGTGCGCCGCCGCGAAGCGCTCCGGCCCCCAAACACTCACCTCAGTCGAGGCAAGCCGTCAGGGGATGCCTGGGGAAGCCCCCAAATGTCTGCCCAATTTACTTTCTTTCAGCACCTAGTTCTAGTCAAGAGCGAGCCGCGAAGCGCTCCGGCCCCCAAACACTCACCTCAGTCGAGGCAAGCCGTCAGGGGATGCCTGGGGAAGCCCCCAAATGTCTGCCCAATTTACTTTCTTTCAGCACCTAGTTCTAGTCAAGAGCGAGCTTTTCCAACTATTGTTGTCATAGTGATCCTTTCTCTTCCCCAAGTTTACCACCACGGACAAATCCTCTTGACCCTCATGCCTATTATCTTTGAAAATAATTATTATGCTACTTTTTATATTCCAGATACAAGTGTGATAATTCTATCTAGCCATCTACCTCTAACTCATTTCACTTAGCATAATATTCTTCATATCCATCCATGTATAAGGAAATGCCATGACATTATTTTTCCTAATAGCTGCACAGTATTCCATGTATTTTTATCAAATCATGATTTCTCAAACATTTGTGTTGTATTCAGATTCTGGCAACTGTGAATAGTGCTGCAGTGAACATAGGACTGCAGATGTCTTTTCTACATTGTGTTTTTTGGATCCCTAGGTATATTCCAAGGGGTGATATACCGGGGTCAGATGGAAGCTCAATATCAAGCTTTTTTGAGGAATGTGCATATTGTTTTTCAAAATGGCTGGATCAATCTACATTTCCACAAGAAGTAAATGAGAATCAATCTACATTTCCACAAGAAGTAAATGAGAATCACTTTTCCGTCAGCATTCATGCCAGCACTAAATTTTCTTGTTTATCTTGCTTGCTGTGTGCCAGTGTCTGTGGTATGAGGTTGTATCATATTGTAGTTTTGATTTGCATCTCTCTGAAGATTAATGATGTAGACTTTTTATGTATATTTTGGCCATTTCTAATTATTCTTTGAGAAATTTTGTGTTCATCTCTTCTCCCTATTTTATGGGGTTAGATACTTTTTTCTTGGTAAGCTCAAATAGTCCATTATATATCCTAGATAATAACTCCCTTATCAGATGTGTTTTGTGTGACTAGTTCATCCATTCTGTGGTTAGTCTTTATCTCCTGGTCTTGTTTCATTTGAGATGCAGAAGCTTCTTAACTTAATGTAGTCCCATTTTTTTTATCTTTGCTTCTATATATAAAGTATATATAGCAATATACTTTATTATTTCTAAATTGCTATTTTCTATAAAATTGAAAGACTAGATTAAAAGCATTTGAACCTGTCTACACTTGATTCTTTTTCTTTCCTACCTGATTCTTTTAAACCCACTGAATATTGTACAAAGCAATGAGCACTTACCACAGTTAGCTGTGAATGCCAATACACTAAGCATTTCAAAGATGAGACCTCATTATTTCCCATGACAATTTCTTGGTTATCTCCCAAGATAATACACAGATTCAATATTAGATACTCATATCTCTTATATATCTCTAATAATAAAGATTTATTATTTTATGTTTGATAGAAAAATTATTTTCTCTAATATTACAGAAATTTAAATTTCAGAAGGATATTCCTAAAAAATTTGCCTAAGCAGTATAATTTACACACATATATTATTTTTAGTCAATATTAAATTCTGAACAGCATTTTGCTATATGAAAGAAAATAATAAGGAAGTAATAAATCAATGTCAACAGAACTGAGAGTTAGCCTACAGAACTGAGATAACCTGTGAAGGGGAACAAAAGAAATTGGAGAAATGGGACACTGGCAAGGAAATCAAACTCTGCTATTAATTCTTGCATTAGAACCATATCATTAACAGGATTGTAAACCATGGGGCTGTTAGTAAAAATATATATTTTAAAATAATAATTTTTAAATAAAGCTGTACTTCTCGTATGTAATTTCATCACTACACATGATAGACATAGCCAAAATACTTATTTCTCAGGACTGCTAAAAAGTTGAGCAATGCCAATTCCCACATTGAAAGGGTCAAGAGGAGCACTCTGATTTAGCAATAACTTTATCCTCAAAATAGACTCTATTACATGGCTTCCAACAGCAGCGTGGACAAAATAGGTCAGGACATAACTCCTTGTTGTTTGTAAGGTGGACTGTGGGATATCAGGTGATGCTCCAGAGGGTTCTGTCATTGTATGTCACTTTTCTGTCCCACAGGAATTTCAGATTTAGCCTGATTTATTTTTGCTCAGAAAGAAAAATATATCTATTCTATGCTCTTCAAGTTTTAATTCTGTAAAGATATTTGACAACTAAAGCTCAGAGAAATTGTGATTACAATAGAGATTATCAAAAAATGAAAAAGAGGTAGCCTTAGAGAATGTAACAAATGCTAAATTCTTAAAAGCATCATAGTTACACTCCAATACATGGGTTCAGTTTTGGTATGCGGTGGTCACAATATGTAAAATGATTAATTTGGAAGGTACGTAAGAGCTAAGGTTTTTGCCTTATATGCAGTGAACTACAGTTTAATACAGATATCATATTTGGTCCCCAAGCATTGTCACTAATGACCCTTGAGCACAAAGCAGGAGTAAACCCTGAGGACCAGTAAGTGTGGTCCAGAAATGAAAACATAAACAAATTGATTTTGTTGCCAAAAGACAGAATTAATCAGGGTAAATATTTTTAAAAGATGTGTGGCAGTTATCAATCTTGATGTATAATTAAATATGATATTTTAATATCTAAGAGCATCATATATAATATATATCATGTATAAAAAGAGAAAAACTATGGTTTCTCTTTTATAAAAATGAGAATATTTCTAAACAGAGAAAATCTTAGTTATTTGCGCAAATAGACACAATTGCATATAGAATTGATAAAATGAATTATGCTGAAGCTTAAAAAATTGTAGAAGAATGTAAGAATATTCTTACTGATAGATTTATTTGGATCAAAGCCATATTTGTTTATGACTAAGTACTACTACTTTTATGAAAAATGGAAAGATTTTACAGTCATTCTGAGAATAGAAATAAGCCAAATCATTATTGTAGTGATGGAAACCATTGGAAATGCAATGTACATCTCAACTTCATATTAAATCAAAGTCAGAGTATTTTTTGGCCTGGTTTGCTAATGCTTTCTGTAACCGTAAAATTTGGCTGCAATAGGGCAAAACAATACTGGTGAGAAAAAGAGGCCAAAGCAGCAGCAGCAGTGTGTGTGTGTGTGTGTGTGTGTGTGTGTGTGTGTGTGTGTGTGTGTGTGTGTGTGTGTGCGCAAATAGAGATTATTTCCTTCCTTAAGAATTGAGGAATCATTATTGTTTTGGAGAAGGCTGCCCAGAGACAGATGCCATCTTCATTACCATCCTCAGACAGTCCTGCCTCAAATCCTGTGCAGGACAGCTATTTCTGCACCTAAGAATAAACAGGAGGTAGGAGTATTGTGCCACACTAAAAACAAAATGAAGCCAATGCCTACTTTCTTTCTTTCGATAGCCCTCAAAACTATGTCAAAATCCAGAATTCAACATCTTGTTGAAGAGAACTTAGTTTCAAGTACTTGTAAGAAATTTTCTTCCAAATAAAAGTATGTTGGCATTACAGACAGTGTCTTGGATTGGACAATCTAGCTTGCCTGGAGCCTAGAGTTGGTCTTGTGCCAGGAAACTTCAGGGGTCGGGTCTCTTTGTATTTAGGCCAAGGTTATTTCTTTCCATGTCCCTCATATTTTGGTGGGCCTATGCAAACAACAATTGCCACTCTAACACCATTTTTACTGTGCTCCTTTGACTCTAATCCTTAAAAAGAACCCACTTAAAATTTGAGGTTAACTTAAGCTAATATGCATGTATATGGAAATGTAAAAAAATACTATGCCTGTAATGTTTAAGGAGTTACATATGTTTTATGGCTTTAGATTGCCTTGTGTGCTGTTAAAAAATACTATAATGTGTTACAATCTGGGGACTTGAGGGACAAAGTAATTGTACATGGATTCTGTCTTATTTATCTTAATGTTCTTTGGCTGAAATTTCAAAGTTAAGATATCAGCAAGGGGACTTCTGAGAATTATGTTATGGGTGATTGTCCTTCCACTGTAACTTTACCTTGTCCTCTTTTTTGCATCCTTATTCTCATAATTAAAAATAAAAAAATTAATAAAAAAAAAGAAATTTTCTTCCTTGCAAACTGTTTCTAGCTTCTCTTCTGGATGACATGAGAAGGTTTATTTCCATGAGAAACATGGTTTAAAAAAAGTTCAAATATTTGGCTTTTTTCTCTTATACTCTCCTTTGCAAACAGAGAACAACAAAAATATAATATTAATGCAAAGTCATTTTTTCCATGTTCCTAAAAGACTAAAAGCTTATGCCATAAACAATAAAGAAGTCTAGAAATCTGAGGGTGAATTAACATGTTAATTTTTAAGACTATATTTTCATAGTTGTAGATGAATTTTCTCTTCAAAACAATACTGTTATAATTTTGTCTTTATTTTCACATGTAAAAAAATCAGCCTTTTTCACATTCAAATAACTTATTTATTATATGGGCAATATTTCTTTTGGGAATTAGATTCTGCCAGTGGTCTGTGTTTACAATGATGCCAGTTTATAACAATATTTTGGTCATGTTAATAATGTAGCAGCTCCAAAGATTTAATATTGAAAAGGCATAAAAATTTTTGAATGGCACATGTTATTTTAATAAATTATATTTATGTAGATTTAGTTAGAAAATTAGAATTGAGACTGGACAATAGCCCAGTGGGTAGGATGTTTACCTTTCATGAAGCCCACAGAACTTCAATCCCTAGTATCTTGTATTGTCCCCAGACCATACCATCAATAATCCCTGAGTGCCATTGGGTGTGTCCCCCCCAACATAAATTAAATCAAAACAAATGTGAAAATTATTAGAACCTGTGGGAAAATGGGATTTTTTATTTCCTATACCCAGGATGAAGATGTTGGACCATATAGTTGAAAATATATCAGTTGGACCATGCAGTTGAAAATATACTTTGAAACAGAAGTATCTAGTATCTAGTTACTTGAATAAAAAAATAGGCCTGAGCTTCAACATCTATTAGTTTGTGTAATGATAAATAGCTGATATTGGGTTCCTCAATTGAGTGAACCAATTTGTGTACTGGCTGAAATGACAGTATATTAAAAGCAGATATAGCTCATTTTCTTCTCTTTGGTCCTCAAGGACTTGGATACTACATTTTAATTTTCTTTCTTCAAACCTGAATCCCAAGGAGAAGATTTTGTCAAGTGTCTTTTTCTTACCTAGTGATTCTTTTATTTGGAAGAAGTTCATTATATCCTTATATTTTCATCTTTTCTTCTGAACTCCCATCAGAGCCTCAGAGGCTCAAGCATGTAAAAAATTTGAAAGGATACTTTGTAGAAAAGGGAACTAAAATTTGCAATGAACCTATAATAAGCTAAGGACTACTGTGATCTTTACATAAATTTTCTATGCAGGAGTACTGAGCATTGGCTCATTGGCTAGGATTGTCTGCCATTTATATGCATGAGGCCATGAGTTTGATACCTGGCTCACTTCAGATATGTTTACAAGGTTCCAGAACTGTACTGTCTGGAAATCCTAACATCAAAGTGTATGATTATATCCAAATCCTAATGAGGAATGTGTAAGCAATGTAATCAAAGTGGACAACTTCCAGAAAGCTCCATAGGCAAAGTCTTACGAACAACTTGACTAGGTCTGTGACCCTGGTGAGCACATGCACAAGTAACACCACTGAAAAAGTGAGTAATGCTCAGAGAACCATGACCGAGTTAGTGAACTTCACAACCTGCTAAGTGATTCCTGATCATTGTGAAATGGCAGCAACAAATAAATGATAAGCACGGTGGGATTCTCTGGATGATTTCTTTTCCTTAGAGTCCTCAGACAGGAAATCTGCAGCTAGAATGAGGCATAAATGCAATCTAAGCCTTTAGTTTATTCAAAAGTCCAGAAGGGTTAAATGATCTATCTAAGCTCACATATCTTCTACAGGGCTTAAGAGAGTGAGGAAGTAAAAAAAAAAATAAAATGATCATCATTATAATAAAACAACCTGTCCACTGATAGTTTAAGTGGTTCCATGAATGCAGACACATTTCTTTAGCCAAAATATGTGGTAGAATCTATTTTTACTCTCTATAGACATCTATTGTTTCCACATAAAAAATTTGCAAATAGCATCTCTGTCTATCTATCATCTACTTAAACATTCTTCAACATTGGCTCCCAGTATAGTATTACTTTACAGACCTTTAAGACAAACCATAATCACACACACAGGCACACACTCACTCATGCACATGTATGTTTAGAATTATAACTCTCCATTGTTGGCTAAAAATGTTTTGGAACAACCCAGATTCCAGTCTGTATTCTGCTCACAAGCAGCTGCTCTAAGACATTGTGGGAGGTGACCAGAAGGTCAGACAGTGTGACAGCCAATTGCATCTGGGTCCAGTGGCTTCTACTAAGAGATCCAGCAGAAGCTGTATGAATCAGGAGGAAGAAATATTAAACTACAGGCAAAAAATTATGTGAGAAACTATTGGACAAGACTCAGTGATACACAACGAAAGGAACTTGACAACAAAGAGAGCTTTAGAAACTGATGCTTCTAGATTCCTTATGCATGATGAAAGGTTAAATTTTCTAATTTTCTATTTGTTCCTTTCTTTAATTTTGTTGTAGAGTTATGTATGGATCAATCTTAAATTCTCACATATGCAAGGCAAGCAAGCATTTCACTCCAATCTCTAGTTTCTTTGGAGACTTCTTACTTCAAAACAATCAAAAAGATGGGAAGAGCAATGGCTCAAGTGTTAGGGCATTTGTCTTGAATTCGCTAACCTAGGACTGACTGCGGTTAGATCTCCCGGCCCATATGGTCCCCAAGTTAAGAGCGATTTCTGAGCACATAGCTAGGAGTAACCGCTGAGCATCACCGGCCCCAAAACAAAACAAAAAGCAATTAATAAAATATGTACAGAATAACTTCTTTACAGCTTATATCATAAAGACATAGCAACATAGTGTATCTTTTGATTAATATTTACTAAATTTTATTCTTATGCAAATTTTTCCCATTTCCCCTTTTATCTAAGTTATTCATATCATTTATACCTCTTTTAATTCTGTCCAGATGAATTCTCCCAACAATTTAGCTCTCTTTGATCACAACTTTATTTAAAATTGAATTTGTCTAGAATATCTGAGAATAAGAAAAAGATCACACCTGAGAGTGATTGGGAACTGCTTTTGGCTGTGTTAGGTCGCTGCTCTCTGCAGTGATTAAAAAGTCATGTAGAATAGGGGTCTGAGCCCAGGCCCCTTGCATGCAAAATATAAACTTAGCCTTTAAATCATATTGCAAGACCAACTTTTCAATTTGTTCAGTTTGGGGATACATTAATACCTGAATGCTTGAGACTATTTCCAGCTCTATACTCAGAGGTCTTTTTGGAGGTGCTACTATAGAACACATACTTCCTGCTTGCAAAGCTTAAGCCATCCATTGAGCTATCTCTCCAGCTCATGCTAGAGCCTTTTTAAAGTTAAATGTATGTATGAAGGGGCCAGAGCAATGGAACAGTGGCAGGGCATTTGCCTTGCATGCAGCTGACCCAGGATAGACCATAGATTGATCCCCAGGCATCCCATATATAGTCGTCCAAGCCAGAAGTGATTTCTAAGCACATAGCCAGGAGTAGCCCCTGAGCATCACTGGGTGTGCCCCCCCAAAAGTTAAATGTATGAATTATTTTAAGAAATACCTCTATCTTTATCTCTCATGCTTTCCAAATTCCAAGTGATTTATTACTTGTATTGACATTTACCAAGACAGATATTAGGTTTTTATAACTTAATATTCAACAACTGTTGCTGCGTCTCAGTGTTTCCAGCATTCCAGCATATGTTGTAAAATAGAAAATGTCTTTTAATTAACTACTTTTTTCTTTCCAATAAAATCATAAGAATAGAGAAAGAATAAGTGCTATGTATATGACTCCCTTTAGCACTTGGTAAATAATAGATATTCAAATATGTTGTCAAAATAAGCGATAGTCACAGTGGGTTAGAATCTATTTTAAATATGCCAGTATCAATTATATAACTACTGATATTATATTATATATTGATTTTGTTATGTACTTTCACCTATAGTAATTCATTATTAGTTTAATCATTTTCTCTACCAAATTACATAGGAAAATATTTTTCTTATTTATTTTTGTCTTATTGGGGAGGGGTCACAATAACCTGTGCTGAAAGCTTCTTCCTTGATGTGAGCTCAGGGATCACTTCCTGGTAACATGCAGAAAACCTTATGAGGTATTATGATTTAATTCAAGTTTGTTGCATGTAAACTATGTACCTTTTCTTTTGTACTCTCTTTCTGGTCCTCTTCTCACCATTTAGATGCCAATTAAAGCACAGTAAGACAAGTAATTTGCATAAATTCACATTTATTTGGGGGCCACATTAAATTGTATTCAAGCTTTACTCCTGCCTCTGCCCTCAGGGATCACCTCTGGTTGTCCCAGGAGAACACATGGAGTGCCATAGATTGAACCCCAGTAAGTCACATGCAAGGAAATTTCCCTACATGATATACTATTACTCCATCCCCAAAGTAAAGCCATTAATCAAATTCTTTTATGTAATACTTCTTACATAAGACAATAAAATTACTATTTTAATATCTTTGAGTTTAAAATAGATGTTTGCTATTATTGCAAGATTATTTCTGAGTTGTAAAATGCTCATGTTTTTGTCCTGTTTTATTTTTCTCAAACTTTACTCTCCTAATACAACAAGTTTTACACATTGGACTTAACTAAAATTTTACAAAAGGTAAAGAGAGTAAGGTGACTGTCTTGAACATAGTCAATCCCTACTATTTATGGCCCCCAGAACACCAACAGGACTGATCCTTTTGCATATCTGTATGAGAGATGACAGAGGAAGGGAAGGAAGGAAGGAAAGAAAGAAGGAAGGAAGGAAGGAAGGAAGGAAGGAAGGAAGGAAGGAAGGAAGGAAGGAAGGAAGGAAGGAAGGAAGGAAGGAAGGAAGGAAGGAAGGAAGGAAGGAAGGGAGGGAGGGAGGAAGAAGAAGGGAGGGAGGGAGGAAGAAGGAAGGAAGGAAGGAAGAGAGGGAAGAAGAAGGAAGGAAAGAATGAAGGAAGGAAAGGTAATAAAGAAAGGAAGTGAAGGAAGAAAGGGGAGAAAGAAAAAAGGAAGGAAGGAAAGGAAGAAAGAAAGGGGAAGGAAGGAAGAAAGGAAGGGGGAAGGAAGAAAGGAAGGAAGAAAAATGGTAGGAAGGAAGGAAAGAAAGAAGGAAGGAAGGAAAGAGAATGAAGAAAGGAAAGGGAAGGAAGGAAAACAAAGGAAAGTAGGAGGGAAAGTAAAGGAATAAAGAAGGAAGGAAGGAAAGAAAGGAAAAGAAAGAAAGGGAAAGCTGAGCCGGGCGGTTGGCGCTAAAGGTAAGGTGCCTGCCTTGCCTGCGCTAACCTTGGACGGACCGCGGTTCGATCCCCCGGTGTGCCCATATGGTCCCCCAAGCCAGGAGGCAACTTCTGAGCACATAGCCAGGAGTAACCCCTGAGCGTTACTGGGTGTGGCCCAAAAACCAAAAAAAAAAAAAAAAAAAAAAAAAAAGAAAGGGGAAAGCTGAAACAAAAACAATGAGTTAGTTACATTAATTTGATAAATACTCCTGAGTATCCATAAATAAGGGTATTATAAAACCAATTCTTACAGGTCTTTATTATTTCAATCACTTACAATGAATTATTAATAAATAAAAGATAATAGTTAAATATATTATTAATATGACTATATCTGAAGTCACTAAACTATTTTCACATTTATTGTAGAATTTTGAATCTCTTTTTTTTAAATAATCTTTATCGTGACCAAAGTGAATTACAAATCTTTCACAGTAATATTTAAGGTACATAGTGACGATGATTAGGGTCATTCCCACCAGTGTTGTCCTCCCTCCACCCCTGTTCCCAGCATGTATCCCGTATTTCCCCTTTTGCCCCCTGAACTGATAATGAAGCAGATCCCCTTTGTGTATAGCTTGTTGTAGACTGGATATCGATTTTAGTGTTGTTGACTTTAGCTTTGGTGTTTATGTCTGATCATTTTTCATTTTCACTCAATGTTCATACTAGTATTTACTTCTGGTACTATACATTTTTCCCCTCAATTTATGAGGCAGAACAAGATGCTTCAAGTTCTGTGGTTCTGTTGGGAAAAAAAAGAAAGCTAGGTGGAGTCCATCTAGAAGCTATAAATATTAATTTAAAAGAAGAAAGGGGGAAAAGGAGAAAAACAAACAAAACAGAACAAACAAATAAAAAACAAAAACCCAAGCAAGGACAAAAAGCAACTGCAAGAAAAAAAAAACGAAAATAAAAGGAAAAAAGGAGGGCAGGTGTGGCAAGGTTTTGTGTTTTATTTGTTTATTTTTGCATAATCACAGTATCTATTGGGGGAAATTAAAAAGGGAATTTTCTTGGCCTGAGAGGTACAGGGTTTCTTCACCCTTGAAGAATACTGTCATGGGAACAACTACATGCTCCATACTCACTCATTATCTAACCCTAAGGTCTTTCTTTATATGGTGCCAGAAAATGTGCTGCTCAGTTATGGTTGACAAAATCAGTCCTCTGTAGCTAGAGATCTTAGTATTTGCACAGGTCATAGTGTTCTAGAAGTTCTGCTCTGACAAGGTTGTTGTAATCAGTCTTCTGTAATTGGTGGTCTTGTTTTTTGCACAGATCCTAGGATGAAGCTTACGATAGAGTCTTTCCTTATGGTTTCAGAAATTCTGCTCAGCCATGGTTGTTAAAGTCAAACCTCTGGAATTAGAGATCTTGTTTTTATACAAATCCTAGGCTGAAGCCTAGGCTAGAATCTTTTTTACTGGTCCCAGGAAAAGTTCTGTGCACTCTTGGTTATCAAAGTTAGTTTTCTGTAATTAGTGATCTTGGGTTTTGCACAGATCAAAGGATGGTGTGTCTTCTGATTTTATCTTACCATTAGGTGATGAGATAGGGCAACCTGTTCTTAGAGCAAGTTTTTTCTGTTTCCTCATCATAAGGATGCCATATCAACCTGGTGCAAGTTGGTGCCACAAAAGCAATGAATTTTTCTTCTAGGTTTTCATACCAAGGCAGAACCAAAACAGAATTAAGTTTATATGTATATATATAATATTTTACATAATATATAATATATAGTAGAAAAAATAATTAAAATAAATTTACAAAGGTAATTAAAAACTGATGGAGGAGGCTACCTTTTACATTTTAGGAATAAACGCTCAAAGATGTATTACTATAGAAGTATTAAACATACAAAAAATATAGGTACCCGCATTACATCTTTCAAGATATTCTTGTGGAGGGTGGGATTCAGGACAAGTTTTCATTCCACACAGTGGTCTTGATGATTTTGAAAAATGGTAAGCAACAGTAAGGCATCAGGCAGTGTCCTTGAGCTGAAGGTCCTTCTGGCACTAATTTCAGTAGCATGCAACAGTCCACAATATGGTGTGTGTGTGTGTGTGTGTGTGTGTGTGTGTGTGTAAAAAGAAGGGCCACATAGAATGAGTCAGGAGGAGTAGTGGTTGCAGTCTCTTGCTGGGGCATGAGATGTGGTATTGAAGAAGATCTACTTTATCTTTGGGAACTGGTGGTGGTTTATTGGAGCAGGAGGTCAGTCTCAGTACCTAATGAGTTAAGAACTGAGGGTTAAAGAGGGTTAAATATGGGAAGGATAACAAATCAGGATTGGGGAATGCGCTGATAGAAGGAGTTCTAAGGTGGGATGAGGAATATTATTAAGAGGGGCATATATACACTATAGGCCTGATTGTTTACAATATAGGTTTGGCAGATAAATAGAAGTCACTGTATATAAACTCCATGCCCACATATAATCAGACATTACAGATCTATTTTTAAGTTGTTGCTGGAGGTCTGACCTCTCACTGGATGGGTCTAAGCGCTTAAGAAATATTGAATTAGGGGCTGGAGAGATCAGCAATGGAGGTTAGGGGCATTTACCTTGTATGCAGAAGGACGGTGATTTGAATACCAGCATCTTATTGTGGTCTCCCCAGCCTGCAGGAGCGATTTCTGAGTGTAGAGCTAGGAGTAACTGGGTTGTGACCAAAAAAACAAAAAGAAAAACCAATATTAATAATAATAATAAAATAAAAAAAAGAAAATAAAATAATTTAATTAAGAAAAGATAAATAGCTAAACTGTTGATTAGAAGAGAGAGAAAGGGAAAATGATAAGAAAGTATAAAGAAGGAAGAAAATATAAAGAAGGTCTGCTTTCTGCCCAAGACAGCCAAGAAGAAGACATTGAACACAATTTCCAGGGCCCAAATCTGGAGAGCCATTATACAAGACTGCTGCCTTGCCCCTGTTTGCTTTTCTGCCCAAGACAGTCAAGAAGACTCCATTGAACATAATCTCCAGGGCTCAAACCCGGGTAAGAGTCCCACCCCAAAGGTGGAATGCCCGAGGAGCATTGCCCTGGTAGGCGAGCACATCTTCTAACTCACATACCAGCACAGCACATAGTAAAAAACCACTATACAAATGTTTGCAAAGGGGAAAACAAAGCATGACAACCACCACGCATAGAGAATGAAGATGACCTGAAAAGCCTATAGATAAGGAGTTTTAGAGTATTGTATGGAGGATGCTAAGAAGCAAACATAGATCGATCTGAACAGACCACATATAGAACTCAGAAAACTCCAAACTCAAACAACAGATCTGGAAAAAACTTAGAATGAATTGAAAACCTTAGTGTAAAGCCTTTCTTTCCAAGGACTAACAGCAGATGAGGACGAGCCTATTGAGACAGAGATGAGAAGGCATTACAACTCCCATACAGCAGAAGAGATTAGAAAAGAACCTTAAAGCAAATGATCAATGAATAAACTACTCAAAAATGTGAACAGATGAAAATAGAAGTCTTTGATAAACTCAACAGAAACAACATAGGAATCATTGGAAAACAACATTGGAATCAATTGGAATCCCAGAGACTCAGGAAGAGAATATTAAGGAGAGCTGGAAGTATGAGAAGAAGAGGAGGAAAAAGAGGAGGAGGAGAGAGAAGAAAGAAAGAAAGAAAGAAAAGAGAAGAAAGAAGAAGAAAGAAAGAAAGAAAGAAAGAAAAGAAAGAAAGAAAGAAAGAAAGAAAGAAAAAAGAAAGAAAGAAAGAAAGAAAGAAAGAGAAAAGAAAGATAAGAAAGAAAGAAAGAAAGAAGAAGAAAGATAAGAAAGAAGAAAGAAAGAAAGGGAAGAAGGAAAGAAAGAAAAAGAAAGATAAGAAAGAAAGAAAGAATGAAAGAAAAGAAAAGAAAGAAAGAAGAGAAAACGAAAAAGAAAGAAGAAGAGAAAAAGAAAAAAGAAAGAAAGAAGAAAGAAAGAAAGAAAGAAGAAAGAAGAAAGAAAGAAAGAAAGAAGAAAGAAAAGAAAGAAAGAAAAGAAAGAAGAAAGAAGAAAGAAAAGAAAGAAAGAAAGAAAGAAAGAAAGAAAGAAAGAAAGAAAGAAAGAAAGAAAGAAAAGAAGAAGAGAAAGAGAAAGAACAAGGGGAAGAAGAATAAAAAGAAAAAGATAGAAGATGAAGAAAAACAGCAGAGGACATAAAGGAAAAAGGAAGTATAAAAAGAAAAGGAGGAAGAAGTGAAAGACGAAGAAGAAAAGAGGAAGAAAAGGAGAAAGAGGAAAAAGGAAGAGAAGGAAAAGAAGACAAGAAAAGAGGAAGAAGGGAAAGAAGAAGAGGAAGTAGAAAATGAAGAAGAGGAGAAAGAAGGAAGAGGAAGAAGTACAAGTCTGGGAGGAAAAAGAGCAAGAGTAAAAAGAAAAGAGAGGGATAAAAAGGAAAATGGACTGAAGATTTATTTTTAATTTCTTTTCTTATAATAGTGTCTTTGTTTATGCACTGTGATTATAAACATTTCTGTAGTTGGGTTTTAGTTAAAAAATAAAAAATAAAAACAAAACAAAAACAAAATTTAAAGAAAAAATAAATTTAAAAATCAATCATACTAGATACCATATACAGTGCTCATTAAGACAATGTCTGATACAATACTCCAATTTACCCATTTCCTTTTGATATGATACCACTGACTTTTGTTACAGGTCTCACTCATCAAATAAGTTATTGTAATTAATATTATCCCATTTCCTTTTTTTTCTCTTTTCCCCCTAACTCTTCTTTCCTTCTCTCCTTTCTTCTTTTTCCTCTTCAATTATACCTATGTTACATAAAGCCCATGCTGTCAATTTCTCTTTAGGAAAGGAACTTCAATGCATAAGTTGCAGCTTATGATACTACATAGGTTAGCTACCTCTTATAGTCCTCACTACTACTTTGCTTAGAACTCTAGACGTGAAAATTATGACTATCCTAAAATGCTCCAGCTACTAACACTGACACCTTCATTTAGCAAAGTTCACCCCTGTCATTGATAAAGTGTCTAGAAATTGGAAAACCTTCCAACTCAGAGGTGCCAGCCCAATTTTATTTTGGTCCAATTTTATTTTTTTAACTTATTTTTTCTGAATTTTGAATTTCTAACAGAAATTAATATTTCAGATCATTGCCTGATATGTTAATATTTTGTTTGGAGATTTTATTAGTTCATTTTACTTTCTGTATTCATGTCAATGATTAACTTAAAGCATTTGCTTAAGTTATTAGTACAATTTACAATTCAGATTGTTTTGAGATAAAGCTGTTCAAGTACCTGGCACCTTTCATTAAAAAGTCAGCCTTTTTTCTTTAATTAATAGTCCATTAACTCTATCAAAGAATTGATTGACCATAAACCTTAACCATAAGTCCTTTCTGAATGCTTTCTAGTTATTATTAAATTACTTTATAATATAATATAAGTGACAATAAATCGATTAACTCATTGGCAATAGGCAAATTTATTCTTCTTCCTCCAATGTTAGAGTAGAAAATTCAATTTTTCACCATTTTTAAGTAACCTATGCAAATTTTTGGTTCTGTTTTTATTTTTGCATTTTTACAATTATTTTCTTGATTTGAGTAAGGAGGTTCCCATTCTTTTCTTGTAGAAAGTTTTCTATCATGTATATGTTTTTTGCATTATATTTTCATGTATTTTATTATGTTGATAAGGTGAGTTATATTAATTTATATTAACTTGGATTATAATATATTATATAACAGAAATATAATTTAATGTTATATATTACATTCGATATACATGTTATAAAATATATTATATTGTATATAACTTGGATTATATTATATTAACTTGGATATGTATATATGTGAATACAGACCCTGACCATTTTGAAGCTGAAACATGACTTCTCTCTTTTGTCTCTGCTAGAATGATTATATTTTTATTGTGGAACCTCAAGATGGAAATAAATCATATCTTTAAGTCATTTATGATTTTCTACAATTGTAATTGTATTCCTAGGACAGCTGATGCAGTTCCAAAAGTCAAATACTTTTCTTTTCTTTTTTTTTTTTTTTTTGTTATTTAACATATTTTGGCAGTTTATTTTAAAATCTTTCCATTACCTGCTTTTATAACATTTTTTAACAGTTTCTCTTTTTTTTTTATTTAAGCAACTTTATTACATACATGATTGTGTTTCGGTTTCAGTCATGTAAAGAATACCACCCATCACCAGTGCTACATTCCCATCATCAATGTCCCAAAACTCCCTCCTCCCCACCAAACCCCTGCCTGTACTCTAGACAGGCTCTCCATTTTCCTCATACATTCTTGTTATTAGGACAGTTCAAAATGTAGTTATTTCTCCAACTAAACTCATCCCTGTTTGTGATGAGCTTCATGAGGTGAGCTGTAACTTCCAGCTCTTTTCTCTTTGGTGTCTGAAAGTTATTATTGCTAGAATGTCTTTCATTTTTCTTAAAACCCATAGATGAGTGAGACCATTCTGCATCTTTCTCTGTCTCTCTGATTTATTTCACTCAGCATAATAGATTCCATGTACATCCATGTATAGGAAAATTCATGACTTCATCTCTCCTGACAGCTGCCTAATATTCCATTGTGTATATTATATGTACCACAGTTTCTTTAGCCATTCATCTGTTGAAGGGTATCTTGGCTGGTTCCAGAGTCTTGCTATGGTAAATAGTGCAGCAATGAATATAGGTGTAAGCAAGGGATTTTTGTATTGCATTTTTGTGTTCCTAGGGTATATTCCTAGGAGTGGTATAGCTGGGTCTTATGGGAGCTCGATTTCCAGTTTTGGGGGGATTCTCCATATTGCTTTCCATAAAGGTTGAACTAAACGGCATTCCCACCAGCAGTGGATAAGAGTTCCTTTCTCTCCACATCCCCACCAACACTGCTTGTTCTCATTCTTTGTGATGTGTGCCAATCTCTGGGGTGTGAGGTGGTACCTCATAGTTGTTTTGATTTGCATCTCCCTGATGATTAGTGATGTGGAGCATTTTTTTCATGTGTCTTTTGGCCATTTGTATTTCTTTTTTGTCAGTGTCTGTCCATTTCTTCTCCCCATTTTTTGATGCATTAGAGGTTTTTTCTTGCAAATTTATGTCAGTGCCTTGTATATTTTGGAGATTAACCCCTTGTCTGATGGGTATTGGGTGAATAGTTTCTCCCACTCAGTTGGGGGGCTCTTGTAACCTGGGCGCTATTTCTTTTGAGGTGCAGAAGCTTCTCAGTTTAATATATTCCCATCTGTTAATCTCTGCTTTCACTTGCTTGGAGAGTGCAGTTTCCTCCTTGAATATGCCTTTAGTCTCAATGTCTTGGAGTGTTTTACATATGTGTTGTTCTATATATCTTATGGTTTCAAGTCTGATATCGAGGTCTTTCATCCATTTGGATTTAACCTTCATACATGTTGTTAGCTGGGGGTCTAAATTCAATTTTTTGCAAGTGACTAGCCAGTTGTGCCAACACCACTTGTTGAAGAGGCAAAAGTCAAATAATTTTCAACTTGAGTTCATATAGAGCACTTCAACTATTTTATTTTGACCTTTGAAGGATCTGTAAAATAATCCATATGTATGTAATCAGATAAGATCAGATAAATAAGCAAACTACTTTCTCAAAAAAATTTACTTATGATTCTATTACACATTACTTGAAGGAAAAATGCTTATAAGGGAGCAATCTTTACAAATAACTATTTTATGTTTTGTTTTCTGAAACCAATGACATCTACTAAATGTCATGTAACAAGGTAGTAAATCAGTCAGCTCAACAAATGCTCATTTAAAATTAATTTATTCTGTGTTAAGAAAATGAAGAAAGGGGCCAGAGCAGTGGCACAGAGCAGTAAGGCATCTGCCTTGCCAGTGCTAGCCTAGGATTGATGGCAAATTGATCCCCCGGCATCTCATATGGTCCCCCAAGCCAGGAGTGATTTCTGAGCGCATATACAGGATTAACCTCTGAGCATCACCCCAAAAACAGAAAAAGAAAATGAAGACTAATAATAGTCATCAAATTTTTTTAAATTATAGTAGTTAAAAGTTATTATAGCAAGTTAAAAGGGAAATTTTCTACCCTTTTTTCAACTGGCTAGATACAAAATATATTTAAACATTTATTTAAAATTAAATATATACAATGTGAAAAATAGTAAAGCCTTCAAAACTAAGATCTTACATAACATGGGGCTTTTATATTGCCATAAAATATTATTTTTTAATTATTTTGGAAATAAATTCCAGTGCGTTAACTTTGTAATGTTCAAATTTCCATAAAACATTGATAAGAACTACCACTTTAAAATATTCTATCGACTTTATTATATGTTATGGTATTTAAATCTTCTCTATATAATCAAATTGACATTATATTAAATAAAGTTTTCAGATGAATTTAAAGTTTGTCCATGTAGGTCTTCTTTATTTTTTTTGTAGAAACTGCCTTGCAGTTTCAAAGGAAATCATTGTCATCATAAGTACTATTCTTACCTACACACCATTTGGGACTATATAAGCAGATGTTGAATGTATATTGCACCAAGATAGTAAATCTCAGCAGTAAGAAAGAATCAGGTCTAGTCCTCAGAAGGAAGGGACTGTGATTATCCAGCATACAGTTACCAGATGTTTCCCCTGGCCTGCCATTATCACCTTCATCCTGCTAGGTCATATTTATTCTCTTTACATTCTCACCCCTAGTTTCTTATAACGAGAAAAACGGACCTTCAAATTAAGACATTCATAAATTTTTCTCAAGCCATTACTTTTCTGAGACGAAGCATAAAATGTAAATCTGCTGGCCTGGTGAGAATTTGATTGTGGTATATGACTAATCCTTTCTCCTTCCATCAGGGAACAATTTCATACAATCTTGATTATTTAAGATTGTTATAAATATCAAAAATAACATGAATTTATATTCATTACAAAATACTTTTCTTTTGTTTTTTTTTTTGGAGGGGGGGCCCAACCGATGACGCTCAGGGGTTACTCCTGATTATGCGCTCAGGAATTGGTCCTGGCTTGGAGGACCATATGGGATGCCAGAGGATCAAACCATGGTCTGTCCTAGGCTAGCGCCAGCAGACACCTTACTGCTCCACGCCACCGCTCCGGCCCCACAAAATACTTTTCTAAAAGGACATAAAACTAAAGGAAACTTTTTTTTTTTTTTTGCTTTTTGGGCCACACCCAGTGACACTCAGGGATTACTCCTGGCTATACGCTCAGAAATCTCTCCTGGCTTGGAGGAACGATACAGGACACCCGAATTGTACCAAGATCTGTTCTGGGGGCCGGGAAGGTGGCGCTAGAGGTAAGGTGTCTGCCTTGCAAGAGCTAGCGTAGGGGGGCCGGAGAGATAGCAAGGAGGTAAGGCGTTTGCCTTTCATGCAGGAGGTCATCGGTTCGAATCCCGGCGCCCCACATGGTCCCCCGTGCTTGCCAGGAGCAATTTCTGAGCCTGGAGCCAGGAATAACCCCTGAGCACTGCCGGGTGTGACCCAAAAACCACAAAAAAAAAAAAAAAAAAAAAAAAAAAAGAGCTAGCGTAGGACGGACCGCGGTTCGATCCCCCAGTGTCCTATATGGTCCCCCCAAGCCGGGAGCTATTCCTGAGCGCATAGCCAGGAGTAACCCCTGAGCGTCAAACGGGTGTGCCCCCCCCCAAAAAAAAAGATCTGTCCTGGATTGGCCGCATGCAAGGCAAATGCTATCACTCCGGCCCTAACTAAGGGAAAATTTTTGAGATTGGGTCAGAAGAAATCAAGTCAGGCCTTTAACCAAATATTATCTACTAGTCTTGTCATCCTCCTATTTATCTAAACAAAATCTGCTTTCATTGACATTATAAATATCAATTTCTTTTTCTGGTGGGGGGGGGTCACAGCGCTCAGGGGTTACTCTGGCTCTATGCTCAAAAATCGCTCCTGGCAGGCTCGGGGAACCATATGGTGGGATGCTGGGATTTGAAACACCGTCCTTCTACATGCAAGGCAAATGCCCTGCCTCCATGCTATTTCTCCAACCCCAAATATCAATTTCAAATATCAAATATCAATAATACTAAGTTAATTACAGATTTGTTCAATGAAATATTTAATTCATTAAGAAATTCACAGTTTATTGATCCAAATAAGTATTATACTTTATTTAAAGTTTTTAATTTCTTGGTGTCTGCACTCATTCCTCCATCCTACTCTGCACTATCAAATCATATACAAATATTATTCACCAGTATGCAAGTTCATAATCCAGTTATTATTCCTAATCAAAGATCAATACAATCCAGAATATAAAGTGAAACTAAGAGAACATAAAACAGAAATTGTAGGCTGCCACATCCTAAATTCAAATGTGCTTCAACTTTTGATATCTTAAAAACGTTTGGTTAAATTTCAGCTCAAACATCAATGTTTGATATCCATCTGGATATAAATTGCAAAGCTTCTGAACAGCTGACACAAATAATATATACCAGTGTGTTTTTACAAAGTTCAATAGACTTGTGAAGAGAAAAATAAGTTGTAAAAGGACACTTAAAGAGTAAATAGTTAAAAATAAAAAGAATAAATAGTGCCGGAGCCACAGCACAATGGTAGGGCATTTCCCTGGCACCCAGTCGATCCAGGAGGGACCTTAGTTTGATCCCTGGCGTCTCATATGGTCCCCCAAGCCAGGAGGAATTTCTAAGCACATAGCCAGCAGTAACCCCTGAGTGTCACTGGGTATGGCCCTAAAAGAAAAATAAAGAATAAATAACTGAATAAATCCAATGCAATACTCAGTGTACCTACCATCCACAATTCTTGATCTTGCTGTTGCCAAAATTTTCAATGCAATTATTTATCCTTGCTTATTTTAGTCCAAGTAAATGCCTGCTTTTATTCTTCACTGTCAAAGGTATCTTCAAACCTTTATGTGCTGCCCAAGTTTTTGGCACCAAGAATTCTGTACATACCTGTTCCTCCTCTGTTATTTACTTTTCTTTTGCAGCATATTTTCTATATCCAATCCATCCAAAGTTATAATCTTAATTAAGCCTTCCTCTCACTTGTAAACACCCTCCCTTTTTGAAAATCCAGATTAATATCCTACCCCATTGATTTCATGATTATGATAAAAATGTCTATATTTTAATCCCTAAACTTATTTTTTCCTTCTAATACTTATTAAACATATGTTGCGATTGTGCAATTTATAGAAGAAACATAAAACACATATCTTAGTTCATGGTATATTTTATGGCAAATTAATAAAGCCATATATATAATTATTTAATGAGCAATTATCATTAAAACCTCATATATTAAAAGGCATACACGTTTAGCACCAATTTTAACCAGTGTTGCCCCACTAATATCCCTCACTGCGATTTGCCTTCTATTTACCAGTCTGCCTATGAGAAGTACTATTACGTATGTATTAAGTTTTTACATTGTGGTTTATAGTACAGTTGTTAGTAGGGTTTCGTACATAAAACTTTTCCACCTTTCAGGATCACTTTTAGCTTTTGTTTGGGGGCCACACCCATTTGTGCTGGTGCTTATTCCTGGCTCTGCACATAGGAATCACTGCTACAAAGCTAGGAGGACCATATGAAATGACTGGAATGGAATTTGGGTTGCTACATACAAAGCAAACAACCTACCCATTCTTTTATTCTGGCCACACATCTGAACTTTTTATTAAGATCACTAGACTGATTTGAAATTGTTTATAACAAATTCTGTTTTAAAACTATCACAAACAACCAATATATGTTGTTGTTCTCCAAATTTTTTCCTAATAAAATCTGCTTGAGTTTTAACACTTCATTTCTTAGGAAATTATTCTCTTCACAGTTCACTCTTGGATTTGTGACAGAGCTTCCACAATAAATCTCTATTTTATTTCTTTCCTTTATAAATTTTAGTTTTTGAGAAGATTCTATTTGCTTATTTTGGAGCCACCCTCCACTATTCTCAAGGCTTATTCCTGGCTCTGCACATAGGAATCATTCCTGGTTCTGCTCAGGGATCATATGGTGTGTTAAGGATCACAACTGTTTGGTGACATGCAAAGCTCCCTTATGACTGACCTCTCTCCAGACCCCAAGAAACTCAATTTTTTTCTCTAAGTTTTATCCTCTTACAATATACGCAACCAATTTTCTGGTGCCAGAACTTCTTTCTTCAAAAGTATCAATCAGAAATCTACAGAAGTGTTTTCTGAACTTTTGCTGGGGACGATTCCAAAAGACGCTCATCACACTTGTGTCATTCCTAGCCATGTGCAGTCCAAAAGTAAGTGATTCAATGCCAGGGCTTATAAAAGTGTCCGACACCACCAGGACCATCCTAGCAATATTCAGGGAACTCTTGGGGGTACTTGCAGATGTACTCCAGGGCTATACCTGGATGACATGAGTTATAGTACTGAGCCAGGCACCTCAAACTTGAGGGGATATAAAACCCATTTTATATATATATATATATATATATGCAATGATGCAAACCAGTATCTAAATATAATTCTTTAAAATGACAAGAACAAAAAGAATTGTATCATCTTATTTTATTATATTACCTCCTCAGACATTAACATCTATTTATTCTTTTTTAAAAAATCTTTATTTAAACACCTTGATTACAAATATGATTATAATTGGGTTTCAGTCATCTATTTATTCTTAAGGCTAGAGAGATAGAACAGCAGGTAAGGTTGCTATTCTTGCAGTCTTACATATTCCTATTCTTGATTTCTATTCCTATTTATTCCTATTCTTGCAGGTGGTTGACCTGAGTTTGATCCCAGGTATCTCATAGCTTCCCCTGAAATTATCAAGTGTGATCCCTAAACCAAGAGTAAGCTCTGAACACAGCCAGATATGGCCTCCAAACCTAAATAAATAGGTATACAAATAAATAAAATATACTTACTTTTTATCGCCTTGCTATATGGAGTTTACTAAAATCTTATATATTTTCCTAAAGCATCTTAGACTTAACCTCTGTGAAGTTTTATGGAGTAGATTATAGATCACAATAGCCTTTCTCTGATTATCAATGATGTTTATTTGAATTGAATTATTTAATATATAGTTATTTTACATAAAGTTATCTTATATTCCAACCTCCACTTTAAATTCTTTGAAAGTCGTTATGTCTTTCCATTATTTGTATATTTGCGTACTTAATTATTTTCTAGATTATTTTATTTCATCTTATTAACTATTATAATTAATTGCAGGTAAAAATAGTATTAAGTTGTTTATTCTAAGTTGATTTCTAAGGAACTTTTAAATTCGAAAACTAAGCGATATTTCTGTGTAATTTACAATTTTGCTAATTAATACCCACTTTTGAAAGTTTACCCAATTCACTCTCATGATCTTCAATACTGTAAATGTCAGTATTAGTTGTGCATGCCTCATAGCTTAGAGTGACAGTGAGATTCATTTGTGAAAATCATTATTCACATTAGACTACTAAAACAGAAAACACACATCTGCTAAAATGAGTAGTTTTATATGAACTGACTCATGCAGATGTCATGATAAACTATAATTTGCTAACAGATTTGTGCATCAATCCATGGCCTAGATTGAAATCACATAAGTTTTCTTCTTTGCAGAGTCTGGAACAGGCATCTCATAATTCCAGGCATAGGTCAATAGACATTTCTGAGAATAAAAATATAGTGCCAAAGAAAAACATGCCACTTATCCAAAGGTATGAATGCAAAATACATTAAAAATTGTAATCCATTAATGCTTTCACATTTCATATGACATTTGAAGAAGTTATCAAGACATCATAGTAACATAAAGGGAAATTCAAATAAAACAGGCTAAATGGGGAAAAATGGAATGCAAGCAAGGTATATTATTGTATGTCAATAATAAAGAAATGGTAACAATTCTAAACAATAGTTGAAATATAAAAAATTAAGTATTATAAAATTAGCAAACTCTCACCATTGTAAAACACAAAAACAACCTTGACAAATAATTGAAGCAATCTTCAGTGGTTTTAGTACAATTTTCCCTGGCAATAAAGGGCAACTTCAATTATTCCTAAAATTGCTTTGAACCTTTTATTTTATCACTCTGATGTGATTCTTTCAAGGGCACAACATGTGTTTTGAAGGCCATGTTTGGATGATGCACCCTGCATCTATACTCTGACACCTTTTCTTTGTTTGTTGTGACTCAGTAGTACAGGAGATCATTCTTTTGAGCAGGCAACCTGTGTCATTTTCTCTCTAGTTAACAGTTAAAGAGAGTGTTTGGAAAAAATAATGATATTTTTAGAGCCAGACTAAAGTTTCAGTGGTAAAAAAAATAACACCTTGTAAGCTTTTAAATTAAACAGTTTGTTGCCATAATTCTAATTGATAGATCTGTCCTTTTCCATGGTACTATATGGTTTTTAATTATGGGTGCACTTATATAGTCATTCTGGATGTTAATTCTTCAGTCAAATTTTAAATATCATTTAAACTTTCTTGTCAATATAAAATTTGAATGGATACTGTTCATAAAGAGTAACCATTTCTTCAACTCATTTTTTAAAATCTTACTAATATATTTACTTGATAAAATTTAATTGCCTTTTCTTTAAGTAGGAGTCACACTTAATGCTGCTCATGACTTACTCCTGGCTTTGTGGTAAGGAATCACCCCTGGCCACCTCATGAAACTATGTGAGGTTCCAGGAATGGAACTTGGGGTTAGCCAAATGCAAGGCAAGTAAATTCTTTATATCCTATATTGTAAAGCTCCCCTTGCCATAATCCAACCCCAGGAGAACATGTGTGAAGCAGAGTCTCCTTAAGAATTAATAAATCAAGATAGTGGTAAGAGGGGAAAAAATGCATAGAGGTTGGGGGTTCCAGTCTCATAGACCAAGAACTGACCAAACCAAATTTCCTTTGCAATTTATTGACCAGGCTCAATTCCCAACGCAGAAGGATCAGATATTATCAACAGACAAAAATATGTATTTCATGCTAATCAAGCTTAGGTGGGCCGTTGCAGCTCAAAAGGATGAGTAAAGAGAAGAGGAAGCTATGGCAGAGTTTTTGTTTTGGGTAAAGCAGTGTGTGATCTCTCTGTGTAGAGCAACACATCCCTCTTTTCTGTTTGCTAACATCAAATTAAAATGGGCTAGATAAATCTTGGTCTACATATGAACAAATTTTCCCTGCAAAAGGCAGTTTCCCAGAGTCAGTAGTACCAGCACTGCCGATAGCATTGTTAAGCAGCTCCAATATACTCAGAACAGAGTAGCAAAATGGTAAAGGTGGCTGTTATTTTGCATGGGGCATTAAAAGTTTGGATGAAAATTTTTAACCTAGATTACATTAAATTTACATTAATTTATAAAAATAATAAATAAATCTGAATTAGGACGTTCGCACCAAACTGACTTTCCTCTGAAATCTTTGTTGACCAGGATCAACCCATATGAAAGGAGGGGAAGATGTTGTTAATAGACAAAAGTATTTCTTTCATGCTAATCAAGCCTCAGTGTGTCTTTATATCTCAGAATGGTAGGCAAAGTGAAGAAGAAACTAGGGTAGAGTCTTTGTTCTGGGTAAAGCATGATATGATCTCTTTGTGTCTAGCCACAGTATGCTTACTCACCAATCTCTGGAAATGTGAGCCATTATTATATTAACTTTGTAGACTGACACATTTTCTATATTGATTTATTTCTAATATTTATTTATTTCTATTCTAATATTTCTATTATTATTATTCTATTATTTCTATTCTAATATTTATTTCAATATTCTAATATTTCTAATATTGTTTTATCAGAGTCTTTAGAATTATCTATGTATAATGTAATTCCATCTTGCTATATATTGTGAATTTCTATTTCTTTTTCTAATGTAGATCCCTTTTTTGTCTTGCCTAATTAGCACAATATTATGACTTCAAATCCACATCAAAGAGAATTAGAAATTCAAATACTATGTTAAATAATATGGTAATAGTAAACATCTTTGTTTTAAGACATCTTACATAAAAGCTTTCAACTTTTTACATTGCGTATAATGTTCTATAGGTTTTTGTATACAAACTTCACTGCATTTAGTTTTGTTTGTACTATTTCATAGTTGTTGAAACATTATAGTATAAACAGTGTTGAGGCTTGTCAAAGCTCTCTGTATTTATTTTATGATATAATTTAGTCCTTTCCATTGATGGAAGATTACATACATTTATTTGCATATGTTGAGCCATCCTTGCATGCCAGGAATAATTTCAATTTGACCATGATGTTTAATCAATAAAATATTTTGTTAAATTTAATTTTATAAGATTGTATTGAAGATCTTTGCATTTTTAATCCTTGGGGCTTTGTTCAATGATGTGTGTGCGTGTGTTTGTGTGTGTGTGAGTGTGTGTGTGTGTGTGTGTGTGTATGAATGTTATCCCTCTCTAGTTAAATAACAGATGAATATGAACAATTGCATTCTTGGGGCCTGAGCAATGGCTCAAGTGGTAGGACATTTGCCTTGCACGCGTTAACCTAGGATGGACCGACCGCGGTTTGATCTCCTGTCATCCCATATGGTACCCCAAGCCAGGAGCAATTTCTGAGCGCATAGCCAGGCGCTAACCCTGAGCGTCACTCTGTGTGGCCCATAAACAAACAAAAAATTACATTCTAAAAAATAAACAAACTCTCTTATCAGTGTAAAATGTTACAAAAAATCTCAAAAAATAACGAGCAAAATTTGGTGGTTTTAGTACAATTTAGGTTATTAGATAACATAACACCATGTTAGAATCTAAATTTAAAACCAAGTTTGATTTAGAATTAACTGCTTATTCTGCTTCTGTAACCTACCTTGCTGTAGACATAAGTGCCGCCATGAAAGGGAATGTAAAATGTGAAATGACAATGAATGTGTGAAACTGAAACTAGGCCTAAAATAACAGCTGCTAGTTTCTGGATAGAGACCTTGTGAGTACAAACCAGGAAATACAACAAGGTCTCGTTGGCCTCAGATAGATAACAAAAGAATGTAGGAGCTGAAACAGCACCTTGGGTCTGGAAACATAAGATTTCCATTTGTTAAATCTATAGCCAAAATATATAGCTAGATTGTATTTTCTCAGGTGAGATAGACTACAGAGATGAAATCTCTGTATGTTTCCTTCTGAAATGAGGTAGAGGTGAGTAATCTTTGCACCCACCACAACACTAGAATTTCTGCCAGCTCAGGTTCAATGCTTCCATCTTCCCTGAAGAAAAAAATGGCATAGTTCTGCCACCATAATCCAGAAGAAAATCATGACCGCAAATACTTCCCAGATACTTGATCGGGGCTGATACTTCTGTGTCCTTCTTATAAAGGTTGTGGGAAGAAAATTCTATGTCTTTTCTATGTGAAGGGATCCAACTTTGAGACTTAACCTTGTCGAACTTCCAAACCACCTCATTTGTTTTAAACTTTTAAATCCTGGACTAAGTGGCTGCAAGTGATTACACTGCACCTCAGTTTCTTGTAGTGTCAGTCAGTAGTATCAAAGGAAATATGATGGGAAAATTACATAGTAATATAGCCACCTCAGTGAGCCTAACCTAGCACAAATCATGCTCAGTAAGTCCTTAGACACCGACTTGAGTAAATACCATGGAAACATATAACAATCATTTCAAAATGATCTGTTTTGATCTAAGATTTTGCCATTTCAGTTGTCTTCATGTTGTAACAAATAATATGAAGTAAATTTGTTTGTACTTGCATGCAGATAGATTATATTGATTGGTGAGTGACTGAAGATACTGGTGAAGAAGAGGTCATACTGGTGGAAGAATTGGTGTTGGAACATTTAATGCCTGAAATGATTATATTATGAACTTGTTAAATCATGTGTTATAATAAGAATTAAAAAGAAAAATTGTATTTTTCATTCATTTATATGCTTTGGCCTTGTTTTGATAGCAACCATAATATTTGGGTAAAAGAAATAAACAAATAGACCTTCAGAAATGTGGTTTTCTTATCACATCTCAGGTTCCCATATTGTGAATATGTTTCTTTGTTTCTGTACTACTGAACTATTGTTCTCTGTAATTATTATTGGATTGTTCCCTGAATTATTTGTATTATCTGTCTCTCTAGTCTTATAGGTCAATAGTTTGCCCTTCAGCTTCAACTCTCATTTGGATCTTTACTGATCTTTCTAATCTTTGATTTTTCAATCTGTTCAACTTCATGAATTCTAGAAGAAGGTGGTAATTTCTAACTTCCTTAAATGTGGAATCTGAAACCACATATACCTTGATGTTTTTCATAAATATGTTGACCTTATACTTTCTAATAAGACACCCTATTTTATAAAAATGAACAAACAAGCAAAAGAGAACCCTCAAGAGATGTTACTACAAAGGCAAGTTAAGGAAATTGAAACTGGATGTGGGAACCAAGTCAGAAAATGACTTTATAATCTGGGATTCTCGAGAAGAAGTGATAAACCAGAGCAAAGAGGACAGAGAATAAAAATGAAAACTCCTTAAATATTTTAATTGTAAAGCATGTACCTACAAATACAAGTAATATTTTATACCAAAACAATGAGATAGAAATGTAATCCCAGTGGAAACATAGCACATAAGTGTTTAATGTAGCTCTTAGCAGAAAATGTGGGGGAAGAGTTTCTTTTTAGTCTACACTTTTAATCTTTCTTAATTCAAGCAACTGAACAATACAAAACTTATTTTTTCTCCTTAAAATGTGCTTTAAAAAGTATTAGTTGACAGACATCTACTAAAGTAGATAAAATATCCTTTTAAATTATGCCAAGACTATTTTGCCCTTAAGTCTTCATTAGCCTATAATATTGTTCACTATCCAGGCTTCTGTAGGAAAAAATGACTAGAATATCTGTTGATCAGGTGCTAAGTAAGGATACTGTTTCTCCTTTCTTCTCTTCTCTCTCTTTATCACTTTCAATTTGGAAGCTTATTTAAGACATAGAATTTCTTTTCAAAACAAATTATTTTTTTTCAAATTACCTACTTCATAAAATTATTTGTCCCTATAAATTGAAATTCTAAAAACTTTAATAATAATCCATTCAAAGTAAAAATATGACTAGCCTCTTTTCATAAAGCACACTTCATATAAATATTTGTCAAAAAAAAAGTATAAATCCCAAGAATACATAACAAACCAACCAAACCTTTAAAGATATCTATTACTTTAATATTTGTAAAAACCCAAATGTGGTTGTGTCTGTCTGTATGTCTTTTTTGTTTCCCCTGCTATTCAAATAAAAAATGAGTATAAACTCAAAAATGAAGGTTATGAAAATATAAACAATTTGAAGGTAGAAAGACAAATATCTACAATTTTTTTTTTTTTTTTTTTTTTTTTTTGGTTTTTGGGTCACACCTGGCAGTGCTCAGGGGTTACTCCTGGCTCCATGCTCAGAAATCGCTCCTGGCATGCTCAGTGGACCATATGGGATGCCGGGATTCAAACCAATGACCTTCTGCATGAAAGGCAAACGCCCTACCTCCATGCTATCTCTCCAGCCCCAAATATCTACAATTTAAAGAGCAATTGAGAATGCCTTGGTCTGTGGGTGCTATGTTGCACCCATGATGGAGCTAGGGAACTCCATTAACTGGGCAGTTTCCAAACCACAAATATTTATTTCACATGGTTTGGGATGTTCAAAAGTACACATTCAAAATTCCAGAAGACTATCTTCTTTCCAATTCAAACCTGAAAATCTTTTAACTATTCCTCGTTTAAAAGAAAGATCAAGGAAGCTTGACAAAGGTCTCTCATTTATCTGGAGGCCTCTACCCTATTGAATTAATCATGTACCAATGAAAATCATGCCATAATATCATAATATTTATGCTTTGAGTTTTAACTTGTGATTTTTGGTAGGAAATATTTTAGTATATTGAATATGAACAAAGGAAAATATTAGTGAGTGGCTTTAAACAGGCCATGAAACTACATGAGTATTTACTGTGTGGAAGAAGAAAGGGTACAGGTGGATATCCCAAGACAATTAACAAGTGTCTGTACACAACAGATTTATGGTATTACTATCAGTTGTCATAGTGTCCAACTTGGCTTCTTTGGTTATCACAGTCTCTTTTATTAATTTAGCTTCTCCTATTCAAAGCGCTGTGAAAATACCCCAACCTATGTATATTCAGTATAATTGACATATAATATGAAATTGAACATTAAAGTGATAAAAATATGTGGCTAGAGGCCAAAAATAGACTATATGGTCTAGGGTATTTGCCTTGTGCTCAGCCAAGTGAGGTTCAATTGCTTTCACTGTCCTCAATCCCCTTACAATCACCAGAAAAAATTTCTGAACATAGAGCCAGGAATAAACTGGGCACCAATGGGTGAGGTCCCCATACCAAAAGTAAAATATAAAAACAATATTTGTTTAGAAAACACTATGTCTATAGTTGGCTAATTAAATTTGATTTTTTATTATATCAGTTCAGGGTCATCAGATTATCTTGGAGACATAGAAACAGCTCTAGAAACCCAGAATTTAGCTTCCATTATTTTTCAAAGAGTCATTAATACTATTTATATTATTGTCTTTTGGGTAATGATATCTATTTCTTGATTATTATTATTTAATGCTACCTAATATCTTAAAACAACAGGTTAAAAATGACTACCATTTTTCATTCTGGGACCATATTTCTGGCATGAGTCCATCCCTGGTTTAGTTTTATATCTTTTGCTACAATTTCAGCTTTTTATTAAAGAATCTGAATCATTGGTTCTCTATGGTAAATCAATTTTAAATCATTTATTTTATTTTATTTTATTTTATTTTTGCTTTTTGGACCACACCCGGTGATGGTCAGGCTGTGCTCTCAGAAATCAGTCCTGGCTTGGGGAACCATATGGGATGCCAGGGAATCAAACTGTGGTCCATACTAGATTAGTGCATGCAAGGCAAACACCTTACTGCTGTGCCACTGCTCCGGCCCCTTTAAATACAAATATTAATTGAATTACCATAAAATACAGTTACAAAGCTGTTCACAGAGTTTTGTGGTCTAAATTTGTTAAAACAAACAAACAAATAAGAGTTATGCATGCTTCCACTCACATGTTTGATTTCAGCACAGTATGTCTCTGAGATTCCTCAGCGAAGCCCCAGAGGCCATTTGGGGTTAGTCTTAGAGGGCTCTGAGCATTGCTGGAGGTCCAATTCACACAAAAATTTATTGATCATTTTGGCACTCAATACTCTATAATTTATCCATTGATATACTATATTGTTGGTTCCCCCCAATATAAATTGCTCTTTGTAATAGTAAAGATAAGATGATTTTTTTGGATGTGAATCCACAACCTTTCAATTTTCCAGGTTTCTGCTAACAAAGCTTTTTCTCTTTTTGCCACACATTTGTTTGACACTCTGAAACAACATGAAACTGGATCTTTATAGTTACACTAAATGTGAAACTAAACTGTACAAATCAATAGACAATTAAGCTTCTAAATGCTAGCCTTTGTTGTAACAGACTTAGGAATAGGAGATTTTATGCTATATTGTTCTACCTGAAAGGTCAAGAATATTTATTCAGTTTGAAATTTTCAAAAGCTTCTCTATTAAAAAGACTGAAATAAAAATAATATATTTTTAAATTAAAGTGGAAAGCTTCCCAAATAGGATTGAAGTAGAAAACTTATTTGAGAAAAAAATACAACTGCATTATAAACAATCTTGTAACCATGGTGTTTAAAAAGGTAAGCAAACAGATTATTTGAACCAATTTATGAAACATTATGAATTATAAAATAAATATGAGGGGCCGGGCGGTGGCGCTAAAGGTAAGGTGCCTGCCTTGCCTGCGCTAACCTTGGACGGACCGCGGTTCGATCCCCCGGCGTCCCATATGGTCCCCCAAGCCAGGAGCAACTTCTGAGCACATAGCCAGGAGTAACCCCTGAGCGTTACTGGGTGTGGCCCAAAAACAAAAAAAAAAAAAACAAAAAACAAAAAACAAAATAAATATGAAATACTAAGGTATTTAATTAGGTGGTTGGAAATTATTATAGATATTGGTCAAAGAAGTTCATTAGTTTGTAGTTCTAACAACTATAAGAAAGGAAAGTCAGGCCAAGGGATAACAAAACAGGTAGGTGTTTTGTCTTGCAAGTGGCTGACCTGGTTTTATGCTTGGCATCCCAAATGGTCCCCTAAACCTGCCAGGATTTATTTATTTATGTATTTGTAAATAATATTTTTATTTAAACACCTTGATTACAAACATGTTTGTAGTTGGATTTCTGCCATATAAGGAACAATCCACTTCACTGGTGCAACATTCCCATCACCAATGTCCCCCATTTTCCTCCCCACCACCTGTATTCGAGACAGACATTCTACTTCTCTCACTCATTAACATTATTATGATAGTTGTCTGTGTAGTTATTTCTCTAACTGCACTCACCACTCTTTGTGGTGAGCTTTATAGCATGAGCCAGCCCTACCAGCCCTCATCTCTATTGTCGCTGGGCATTATTACATTAATGTTTTTTACTTTTCTTAAAACCCATAGATGAGTGATACCTCTCTCTCTCTTCTCTCTCTCTCCTCTCTCTCTCCTCTCTCTCTCTCTCCTCTCTCCCTCTCCTCTCTCTCTCTCTCTCTCGTTCCTAGGAGTGGTATAGCTGGATCATATGGAAGTTCAATTTCCAGGTTTGCAATTTTTTTGTTTTGTTTTGTTTTGGGGTCACACCTGGTGACACTCAGGGGTTACTCCTGACTATCTGTTCAGAAATCACTCCTGGCTAGGAGGACCATATGGGTTGCCAGGGATCCAACTGCGGTCCGTCCTAGGCTAGTGCGGGCAAGGCATGCCTTATGTCTTGTACCACCGCTTCAACCCACAATTTCCAGTTTTTTGAGGAATCTTCATATTGTTTTCCATAAAGGCTGGACTAGATGGCATTCCCATTAACAGTGAATGAGAGGTCTTTTCTCTCCACATCCCCTTCAGCACTGATTGTTCTTGTTGTTTGTGATGTGTGCCAGGCTCTGTTGTGTGAGATGGTACCTCATTGTTGTTTTGATTTACATCTCCCTGATGACTAGTGATGTGGAACAGTTTTTCATGTGCCTTTTGGCAATTTGTATTTCTTCTTTGAGAAATTGTCTGTTCATTTCTTCTCACTTTTTGATGGGGTTAGATATTATTTTCTTGTTAAGTTCTGTCAGGACTTAATATCTTAGATATTAGCCCCTATCTGATGGGTATTGGGTGAATAGTTTCTTCTATTCTGTGGATGGCTTTGGTATTCTCGGCACTATTTACTTTGAGGTGCAGAAACTTCTCAGCTTAATATATTCCCATCTGTTTATAGATGCTTCCACTTGTTTGGAAAGTGATGTTTCCTCCTTGAAGATGCCTTTATTCTCAATGTCATGGAGTGTTTTACCTATGAATTGTTCTGTACACTTTATAGTTTCAGGTCTGATTAGCCATTGACTTGTAGTAGGTGCCCTTGACTATATTGAGAAAAGTTCCTTTCATTCCCATCTTGATGAGAATTTTCATCAGGAATAGATGTTAGACCTTATCAAATTCAAGGTCTTTAATTCATTTGGTTTTGACCTTTATGCGTGGTGTTATATGGAAGTCTGAGTTTGCCTTTTTTGCGTATGGCTGACAGCTGTCCCAATAGCACTTGTTGAAAAGGCTTTACTTTCTCCATGTTGCATTTATTTCTTGCCCCTTTATCAAAGATTAATTGCTTGTATTTCTAGGGAATATTACTTGAATATGAAAGTCTATTCCAGATCTATTTCAGATCTATTCCAGATCCGAGGGTCTGTCTTTATTCCAATACCATTCTGTTTTAATGATTATAGTTTGTAATACAATTTAAAGTTGGGAAAAGTGATGCCTTCCATATTCTTTTCCCCAAGAATTGTTCTAGCTATTCACAGGTGTTTATGTTCCAAATGAATTTCAGGAATGTTTGATCTACTTTTTGGAAGAATGTCATGTGTAGTGCTAGAGATATTGCATTAAATCTGTACAATGTTTTGGGGAGTATTGACATTTTAATGATGTTAGTCCTCCCAACCCATGATCAGTGTATATGTCTCCACTTTTTGTATTCTTTTTATTTCTTGAAGAAGGATTTTGTAGTTTTCTTTGTACAGGTTCTTCACCTCTTTAGTTAACTCCAAGATCTTTGAGTTTGTGTGACACTAATGTGAATGTGATTGTTTTTAATTTCCATCTTTTCTTTATCATTATTGGTATACAAAAGGATATTTATTTTTGCATGTTAATTATGTAGCCTGCCACTTTGCTATATGAATCTATTGTTTATAGATGCTTTTGGTAGAGTCTTTGGGGTATTCTGAATATAGTATCATGTATCTGCATGATGAGAGCTTGACTTCTTCCTTTCATATCTGGATGCCCTTGATATATTTTTCTTGCCTAATCACTATGGAAAGAACTTCCACTACTATGTTGAATAGGAGTGGTGAGGGAGGGCATCCTTGTCCTGTATCAGATTTCAGAGGAAAGGCTTTTGGAAATTGGAAGTCCAATTAGTCATTGGCTTGTGGTAGATGCCCTTGACTATATTGAGAAAAGTTCCTTCTATTCCCATCTTGATGAGAATTTTCATCAAGAATGGATGTTAAACCTTATCAAATGCTTTCTCTGCATCTATTAATATAATCATATGATTTTTCTTTTTATTTTTGATATGTTATATTATATTGAATGATGTATATTTGTTAAATCATCCTTGCATTCTTGAAATGAATCCTTTATGATCAACGTGTAATGACCTTCTTGATGAGGTGTTGAAGAAAGGCATTCTTAAATTTACCACACTGTCTATTTAGCTTAAAATCTAAGTGAAAACATCTCTAATGATCCCATTTTACATAAAAAGTTTTAAAAAATAATTCCTGATGAAAACGAAAACAAAATTTTTATTGCATATAATTTTGATTTTTCTTCTCCCAAAAACTCTACATATACTTAAAAAAGTTATTCACTTGAGGTATTAAAAGCAAGAAGAGGATACATTATGTCATTACTTCAGTTAATTTTTATCGTATAACTTAATTAGTGAAATAACTTTCTCATTTCTATACAAAAGTAAAAACAAATAAAATGGTAAAAGTATAAAAGGTATATATATAAATATACAGATATTTGTGAGTATTAATAAAAATATGTTATCATTATTTAAATTTAGCATTACAAATTACTAATTCAGCAAGATTTTCAGAAAGATACTGAAAAAATAGCTGTCTGAATTTCTTCAATATTAGCAAATAGTAAGGACACTGAAATAATACAACTTTAGTATTTATATTTTGTTATAAAATTTATACATTATAAAACTTACAAAGCAGCACCTACATGGAAAAATACATATAACATTTTAGGTGACAGTTGACTGAAATATTCTAAATTATATAACATATTTACATAGAAGAAGTCTTAACTTTTACATAGTTGATTTTCTTAAAAGTGAATTGTAGCTTAAAAATTACATTAAAATATTAGTGATTTTTGTTTATTTTTGCTTTATTTTGTAAATTGATATACTTGTTCTAAAATTTTATAGAAATATAAAAAAATCATGTCTAAATAAAGCATTCATTGAGAACAGGAGGGCCTGATTTTTTAATATAATTTTTATTTTAATCATAGTGGCTTACGTATCATTCACAGTAATATTTTAGGTATATTAATATTGAATCAGGGGAATTCCCATCACCGAGTTGTCCTCCCTCCACCTCCATTCCCGTCCTGCCTTCCATATACTCCACCCTCACCCCCGGGGGCTGCTAGAATGAGTGATCCCCTCTGTGCCTAGCTTACTACTTAGTGATCTTACAATTGTTTGGTCATGGTACCTTCATTATATCCCCCTCTATTTGGGAGGCGGGACTACATATTTCAAGTTATGTGGATTTGTTTGAAGAAGAGAAAAGTAATAAAATGGGGTAAAAATCAAATACACCAAAAATGGGTGGAGGAGGACCTGCTCTTTTACATAGCAAATCTATGTATAATGTCTAGAACTAGAGTATTGATTTCAAGCAACATATGAGAACTTTAATAAAATAACTTATACCCAGAATTTAGATATGTCATGGAACTACTGAAAAACATACTTTTTATCATTGCTTGTTCATTTATTTATTATTTATACTTGGAAGTATAATGACTTTTTCTACTCAATATATTTCATTTAGATTTATAACCATCCATTCAAAATCATTCAGTCTAAGTTACTCAGACTTCTTTTTCAACAACATACTATATGTTTACTTTTCTGTCTGTAGTTATAAAATATTCAATGTTTGACCTTTTGCTCTACCTCTATTGAAACCATCTGGTTTAAATGATAGTCATATTTGATATGACTTTCAAACATTAGTGCAGTATCTACCAAATTGACTGCTCTGCTTCTCTTCTTTCCTCAGACCTTGTCTATTCTCAATGCAACAGTCAGAAGACTGTGAAACATAAGATGATTGTCAAAACCATGTAGCGCCTTTGCACCATTCTTAAGATGGCCAGAATTCCTCTTTTCCTGACTCTTAATAACTCAGTGACCCCTGTTGACGTTAATCTATCTGACTCACTCTTAAGTAACCACACTGGTTTCCTTGCTGTGATTTGATTTAATCAGCTTTCACCTGTTCCTTATCCTTTGCACTGGTCAATATTTCCTTGAATAGTTACTATTTTTTATTCTAATTTTAGTTTACCTCTTAATGTGTCTACATTTTCACGTAGATATTTTCATGTGACCAGTTTGCCTATCTCCATTTAAATTGATAGGCTTTATTCCTTATACAGGACTACTGTATTTTCATTTTTGTATCATACTTACCATCTATTTGATATTTTAGTTTTTAGGTTTTTTTTTACTTTACAGAATTGAGTATCTTTTAGAGATAGAATTCCACAGCTTTTATTTTATTTTTTATAAATAATATCTTTATTTAAGCACCATGATTACAAACATGTTTGTAGTTAGGTTTCAGTCATAAAAAGAACACATCTTCACCAATGCAACATTCCCACCACCAATGTCCCCATCTCTCTATTCTCAAAGCATGTTATCACAACACATCCAATATCAAAACAGCAATATCCCTCAATAACAATACATTGAAATCTCTACCCACCTTAACCCCACACTCCTACCTCAGCAATTGGTAGCCTCAGTTTAAAGGGCAAAATGCAAAAACATTTTTATTTCTTTTGGGGGCTCCCAATAGTGTCTAGAAGATCCTGGGTGTCCTCCTGATTAGTTTTCAGTTTATCTACTTTCAGAGGGATTCAGTGTGAGGTTTGAAGACACAGTGCTACTTGAATCCTGGAGTGCTGCAACCTGTGATGCTCTGGTATTCTATTGTATTGGAAATCAAACCAGAAAACTGGGTTCTGTCATGTGTAATGCAAGGACCTTAATCCCTGCACTATATTCTTCCAGCCCAGGTTTCATTTGACATCTTTCTTTGTTTTGTTTTGTTTTGTTGTATAACATATGAATGAGATTATTATTTGTCTTTCCTTTTAGTGGCTTACTTAGCTGAAAACATTTCAATATGTCATCAAGAAGCAAGAATTCATCTCTTTTAAATTGTATTTTTTCTATTTTTAATCACTGTGAGATACAGTTACAAAGTTGTTCATGATTGAGTTTCAGTCATGTGTCCAAAATTCATCATTCTCTTTTGCATGTTTCCTGCCACCAATGCCCCCAATTTGCTTTCTGCCATGCCTTTGTCCCCCCACCTGTCTCTATGGCAGACATCTCTCTTTCTTGCTTGCTTACTCACTAATTCCCTCTCTTTCTTATTATTTTTCCCTTTTTAAACAATGGTTTACAATATGATTACTGGAAGGGTATCATGCAAATCACTTTACTCCTTTCAGAAGCTAGTTCTTTTCTAGAATTAGCTTTCCAACTCCTACAATAATAGTAGTTCCTTCTCTGCTTAATTGTACTCCCCAACTACTTCCTATTGTATTTGGATATTATTATCATACATTTTTATTCCATAATGAGACATATCATTCTATGTCTATCCTTCTCTGTGTAATACTCTCCATATTCATCCATGTATAAGCAAATTCCATTAGCTAATTTTTCCTAATAGTTGCATTTAATTCCATTGTGTAGATGTACCACTCTTTCTTTATTCACTCATCTATTCTCATCTATTTGTTTTTTCAGATTCTAGCAAATATGAATACTGCTTCAATGAACCTAGGACTGAGGATGCTTTTTCTGTATTGTATTTTTGGGTGCTCAGGGTATTAGGTACCAGGAACAGTATTTAAGGGGTCATATAGAAGATCAATTTCTAGTTTTTGAGGAAAATGTGAAGTGGAGTAAGGAAAGCTCTTCAACAAGTGATGCTAAGAAACCTGATTAGCTATGTGCAAGAAACTGAACTCAGGAATCTTCCTGACACCAGGCACAAAAGTCAAATCAAAATGGAGTAAGGATCTTGATAATAGATCTGAAGTCATAAGAAATATAGAGGAATATATGAGCAGAACTCTTCATGACATTGAAGCTAATGGTATATTCCAGATAAAACACCACAAATCAAACAAGTAGAAGCAAAGATAAACAAATGTGACTACATTAAATTAAGAAGTTTCTGAACTTCAAAGAAAATGAGGCTTAGCATACAAAGACCACTCATGGAATAGGAAATAATATTTACTCAGTATTCATCTGATAAATGATTAATATCTAAAATATATTTGACATTAGTGGAGCTTAATAAAAAAAAGCATCTATCCCTATCAAAAACTGGAAATTATTGATGAACAGAACAAATACAGAAGGACAAAGGCACATAAAAAATGTGCCACATTCCAACATCAGTTTCTTTAGAGAGGCAAAATTTTAATCTGTCTTAACATCCTCCTTACCCCAGTATCCCTACTCTTTGTCTTTTTAAGAAAGTAACATTATCAGTAGGCAAGTGATTCTAATCTTTTGAGTATATTTTATTTTACTGTCTGGCCCTCCATTAAAAAAGTTTTGGTTATTATAATTTTTACAGTGACAACTCTGCTTAGATTCTTGCCTCCCAGATAAAATATGCCCTAATTTTTAATGAGAAGCGAAACCTTGATTTACTTGATTATCTTGTGAACTAAACAAGTGAAAGATAATAGAAAACCTCTACAGGAGTCCTCGAACTACAGTCCGGGGACCACATGCAGCCCACAGAGAACATTTATCTGGCCCATCAGGTATTTTTTCCACCGTGTCCTACTTAGCAGCCGACTCATCCAAGCCACAGTGCGCATGTGTGAAATATGTGCCACACTCTCTTACTCTCCTCTCTGTCTCTCGACTCCTTCTCTCAGTCTGTAGGGGTCCTTAAACTATGGCCCATGGGCCACTATTGTTCATAGTTTATTTTTTAAACTATAGTCAGGCTTGCCAACTGTCTGCGGGACAGTAAACTGGCCTCTGTTTAAAAAGTTTGAGGGCCCCTGAGGATTCAAGTTTCTTTTGACCTAAGATTAGGGAAAGGAGATGGAATAAAGGAATTAGGAAATATTTTTTGACTGGTGAGAAGCCAAAGACCCTCAGCCTGAACAATTTTTTCTATTCCTTTCAGCTGGACTCTTGAGATTGTACTTTCGAGGAGGTCTGGAAGTGTTAAAACCAGAGTGAATCCAACACTTCATCTGCTGTGTACCTATCCAGAGGCAGCAAAGATGAGGTTGTCACCTTGAGCTGTATCCAGTTTAGACAAGGTGACTGAACTTGGAGCCAGCAGAGAATTTCCTCTCTATGCCCAGCAGGCAAGGTTTGCAAACTGTAACCTTCCTATCAGTTTGTTTTAAAATGATGAGAGAAGTCAGCACATTTTTTAAAAATACTTAAGTCTATTGTTTTTTTTTTTTCTTGGGAGAAAAGAAAAAGAAAAGGCGAAGGAATTTTAAACTCTTCTAGCAGCACCTTAACTGGGTGCCAGATTGCTTTTCTTTCTTTTGCAGATTCCCAGAGGCATCATTATAATGAAAAAACAGGCAACAAAAAATACTTAACCAATTTGTATCTTGAGAAAAGTCACTTTTTGGATGCCCAAATGAAATGCTTCACACACATTTCATTCTAATCACAGTTCTGAGAACCATTCTCCACTCCTGTAGAGAATTCCTGAACTGCTGCCTTCAGAAAGTCATAATCCCAGGCACCAGTAAACGTTTGACATTTACAAGAAGACAAAAATAATATGGATGGTTACTTTCAAGGAATGTGAGGATGAAGCTCATTAAAATTTTCCCTTCTCCTTAACCTACATAGATTGGCTTATAAATTTCCTTTATTAGTTTTCTATATGTTCTATCCTTACCTTTTGATAATTTTTTCAACTTGGTCCTAATTTAGCTCTTAAACTTCTTATCCATTCTAAACTGATTCCTTGCTTCTTTTCTGACCTCAACAAAAATATGTTATACAGTTTTTGAAAGTGACATGGAGATAGGAAAAGTGCTATTGATTACTTTTAATAATTATTCTTTTCAATAATTTTTAATTTCCAAGTAGAGAATTGTCCTATTCATCAATGTTTCCATGATATTAGGGCCAGCATATGACTTGTGTTCACTTATTAAATTAATAAATTCTGAAGTAAAATAGTGATTATTTATCTCATACCATTGTCATTATTCGTGATTTAACTAATTCCTTAGTAAAACATCACTTATGCCAAAACTTTTTATTCTTGTATTGTCTAAAGGTATTCTTCATTCAGATGAAGAACTATCTTTTCTGGTAAATACTCCTATTCTAATCATATTTTAACATTTCCAGATTCCTCCTGTGGCATCATGTTTGATAATTATTATTTGATTTAAAAATGTCCAGGGACTATCATTCATTTCCAAATGATTAAATAGGCAAGTATTCAGTTGTATACTTGCCCACTTAGATTGAAATCTTTTTAACATTCCTATTTAACATTTGTGGGAAAGACTCTGACATGGAATTTGATTTTTGGAAAAATGAGCCTGATTCATAATATGGTCACAGTGCTGACAGGAAAATATTTTACATTAAAATGCCATTTACTTTTTCAGTGACCTTCCTTTTTAGAAAATTTTGGTATTCAGACCAATCTTGTGTGCTCATTGGTATAGATTTAAATTTTCTTGTTTTATTAATAAAGATACTAAAAATATAAGTAGACCTTCCCTACTGGTAACTTGGTAGATTGTCTACATGTAAAAATTCAGACTACATCCCTATGGTTCTGTTCAGCAACTAACAAAAATTGAATTTAAAATTAAATGTTATTTCAGGTACATAGCTAGGTATTGGGATTTCAGTTACCTTCAAGTGATTAGGAAAATTAAAACACTTATAACTTCATGAGAATGAATATACATCTACTATATTAATTACATTTGTCTTAGAATATAATGCCTTTTTAGGAAGATTATGGAGACTATTTTTAAGAAGATAATGAGAAGGGAAAATTAAAAGAAAAAACTGATAAAATTGTGGTAGGGATTATTTGCTCTGAAGGCTTTCCTAGGCCTTGAAATTGAAAACAGGATAAATTTTGAATCTGCTTGTCTGAGTATCTGAAATATAATTAGAATAATTTATCTGTTTCTTCTGATTGGACAAGCAAGCCCTAACCTTAAGTGTGTTGATGTCATTTTTTACTATCTTTGAAAGACCTACAATTACACATAATACCTCTTATACAGAAAAACAAATTCAATTATTATAACAAAACCCCCCACTAAAATAGCAGTCTGACTTCAGAGTGCTTACATCCATTTGTGACTCATCTCACAACTTTTACAGTAGTAAAATTTTATCTGAGGAACAGTCTAGGGGAAAATAACAGAAGCTCAACAGAGGAGTCTAGTGTCTGGAAAATCGTCTCTACTGGCAAAATCTAGCCACTATTCTCTACAACAAAGTCACTGCCAGAGCTTCAAAAATAATTATTAACTTTAGCTAGCTGGATCACCTAAGGCAGAGACAGTGTTTACTCGTAAATATCAATCATGATGGAAAACTGAACAGAGTATAAGGAACATTACTCATACAAATGAAAAGAGCTACTCTGAGGGTGGGTAGAATCTTAATTTTAACATGTTCCTGTCATTTCATTTAGTTATATTAATGATTTTTTCTCCTTTAATCTATTTTCCAGAACTTGCATAAGACCAGCATGTTGGTCCTATGACTATTGGGCCTATTGACTAGTTTTATTCTCTTATTCACTGACTTCTACAAAGTTATCTGTCTTATAATGACACATTTGTTACCTGTTTGAGAAAACTAAGAGTTAGCTCTAATTTTGATATAAGGTCACATTGTAATACTTTTGTTGACTACTGAGTCTAGTTTCAGGAAAAAAAGCTTAATTTTTAACAATAATTTTAATAATAATTTACCTTTTATTTTTAATAATTAGGATAATATACATTTGGGGAATTTGAAATAGCACATTTTGTTTTACATAAAAACACTTAAAATTAAAATTTGCATTTTATTTTACCTAGAGGCAGAATGTCTCTTTATAAAATTTAGACTATAAAGAATCCAAGTAAAAGTGGGCTTAGAACCAGGAAAAATGTTAGAAATGTGCCAGTGAAGCCACAGTGAGTATGATTCATATGTCACTAAACCAAGTAATTATTATAGAAGGTTTTATTGGTAGACACATTTATTTTCAGTAAACTTCTATATATGTTTCTAAACTATTTTTAAATCTTATATTCAAGGGAGGTAAACCAGATATGGAAATATTAAATTGTTAGAAAAGGAACCTGAGATCTTTTGGACAGTGTTCAGCTAAGACCAGACCAGGACCATTTCTTTTTAGGTTGTGTTTGTGTGTGTGTGTGTGTGTGTGTGTGTGTATTGGTATAGGTTTAAATTTTCTTGTTTTATTAATACAGATACTAAAGATATAAGTAGAACTTCCCTACCGGTAACTTGGTAGATTGTCTGCATGTAAAAATTCAGACTATATCCCTATGGTTGTGTGTGTGTGTGTGTATGTATGTGTGTGTGTGTGTGTGTGAGAGAGAGAGAGACAGACAGACAGACAGAAAGACAGACAGAAAAAGAGACAAAGCAAGCAAACGCATATGTGTTAATGATTGTGAGTCTGTCTTCTCTCTATTAGACCTGTTGAAGCTAGAAAGCTGATAAATCATACCAAACCACTTTCCTTCTTGGTAGCTATACAAAGTGGTTTTGGTTTCTTTTCCAATATATTTAACAAGCATTTTTACACTTCCCCACCTTTTTTACTTAAAACTGTAAAATTATCAGTAAATATCTCAAAATGCATTAGAACTACATAAAAAAAATAGTTTTTATTGGTGAATGCTTAAATGCATTAATTATATAATTAATGAAACGAGAGGAAGAATTGCATTGCCTGAATTCCAAAAGTCACATTATATACTTGGATGTTACAGTGACTTTGTACTTTAGGAATGTTTGAACCATCCATAAATTTAAATTTGAAAGAATTCAACATGGGAAAATATGTTACTCGGAATGACATTTTTCTATGTTAAAATATATAAAATATTTTTCCATCTTTTATTTTAGTAGGTGAGGGCAATATTTTTATTTTATTAAATTGTTATTTTGATAACAAGTAAATATATAAGGATAGCATAGTTTTCTTGGTTTATTTAAAGAAATAAAATGCATATGAAAAGTATAAGATATCCTCAATAAAAATATTAAAAAAAAATAGATTACTGCTAACTTTCAGGCCTATCCCTCTATTTAGAATACTTTTATGCAGGTTAGGACCAAAAATAAACTTCTAAGCTCCAACTATGTACCTGATTTTCCTTAGTACGTAAAAATGTAGATGAATTAAAAGATTTAAAAAAAAATACTTGATAACTATGTGTACTCTCAGACTGATCATGACTTTCTAGAGCCAAAACAAAGCTCTCTTTCCATTTTATATGCCCAGTGTTACTGCATGTATTAACTTGTTGGTTTGAACATTGTCCAAGTACATACGGCCTTCACACTCTTTCCTAGAATAAAAAGTCTTATGAGTGTGTTCCATCTCGTAATAATCTCTTGTTATACCCTGTCAAAAAACTACTCAAAGTAAACTGTGTGTTCTATCTTTAATGTAATAAATAAAAAGAATTTCATGACATACCAACACTGCCAGTGTCCAGATAGTTATTATTTAAAGACTCAATTGGCTCAAGTGAATCTACAGTGAATAGGGATTTTGCATTGCATAAAACCTTTACCCTAAAACATGCCAGGAGTGATTTATGAGCTTATGACCCGAAGTAATATTGAGTACAATCAGGCGTTGCTCAAAAACAAAAACAAAATAGACGATGGTTGCAAATCAAGAGAAAATTTCTTGACCAAATTTATTATTTGTAAATACTCATTACAAAGATTTTCTCATTAGATAGCTGTCATAATCATATTCATTAACTTAGTTCATTAGTTCTCCTGTGAAGACAAAAGTAAAATGCTACTATTAAGATATTTAACTAATCATCTACTACATAATATAATTAATAATTTAGCACTAACATATCACAGCAATTTCAATATTTATTTATTTCTATTTTTGATCATTTACTCCTATAGGCAACTTCTATTGACCTTGCAGCCCATTTTTTTTCTTATTCTTGCTGCTTGAGTTTTATGTTGCCAAAGTTTTATGTTATTTGTTTTTGTTTGGAATAACCATTCCATGACATTTTTGGTTCTTGACTAACCTATTTTATGTTTAGAGCTTTCAGAGATGTCTGAAAAGTACATAGTGGCAATATATCAATATTTTAAACATAAAATATTTAATTTGATTCTAAAATGTCCTCCAAGGGAGATATTAACAGTTTTATTTCTACATTTAACCAAAGAGAATAACGATTGGACTATAAGTCAATAGATTCCTGCCTAGCATGTGGCTGATCAAGTTCGATCCCTGTGAGGATCTTTGAACATACAACTGAGAGTAAACCCTGCATACTACTAGGTGTGTTCCCCCAAATAGGCAAAAGTGTCCTTAACATAGAAAATAAAGACCTTAGGAATTCAAGATAAGGTTCTTGAATTTTAGATCTCATGTTCCTAAGTTTAATTATTAAGCAATCACAGAATTTTTCAAAGTATGTGTATGAGATTAGAATTTCTGTTTTACTTATTCCCCCCCCCCCCAAATAAAGGTAATAGGATGCAGACAAGGCCATAGTTTGACACAGATGATAAGGCATTAGATCTCTAATGTCCTTTAGTTGCAAATAGGGAAAACATAAAGTTGTAAGGTGATTATTTTCAGGGAGAAAGATTCTAAAGATGTTTTATGATAGTATTTTTCTCATCAGTGAGTTGAAGGAAGAGGAAAATTGATATTTTTAAGTTACTAAATAATTTTAGTTCTGCCATAAATATATTTTTATATATTCAGTTCCATTTTTAATAAAAGTGTGTGCTTATGTTTTATGAGGTTATTTAACATGCTAAGGTCGCACACATAATAAATGCCAGACCCTGGGTTTGAGGCTAATTCTTTTCACTCCAAAGTCAATAGATGAGAGAAATCTGGCTACGAGGAATAGTTCATAAGAGAGGAAATGAAGCAGGCAGAGCAGTGTAGAGGAGCCAGACCAAACACAGAGTAACCAAGATATATGTCACCTCCTTCAAGCCAACAAGTCTCCAGTGCCAAGTTGTCTCCTCAGGTCTAACACTGAGTATAATTAGGATACACTTGACATATGTTAATGGGAAGAATAAAATGTACCAATAAAAGTGGGTGTTTTGTTTTGTCTGACATTTATTTAATTTATTTGGTAAAGCTAGATAGTTTTTATTGAAACTTACTTAGGTATGAGGGGAGAAAAAGAGGAAGTACATATTCAAGGGAGAATATATCTTAAAGAAAAAACAATATTTCTGGGATCGATGAGGTGGCACTAGAGGTAAGGTGTCTGCCTTGCAGGCGCTAGCCAAGGAAGGACCACGGTTCGATCCCCTGGTGTCCCATATGGTCTCCCCAAGCCAGGGGAAATTTCTGAGCGCTTATCCAGGAGTAAGCCCTGAGCATCAAATGGATGTGGCCCCAAAAACCAAAACAAAACAAAACAAAACAATATTTTTATTCTTTAAGTATATGTGTTTCATTTCATATTACAAAATGGCTTAGATTCCTCAAAAACAGTATTTTGATTACATGAACTAAATGCTGAGGAAAATATAAGATAGCTCAAGTCTGTTTGTAGAAGATAAGTGAAACCTCAGAATCTCTAATATCTACCAAGCCAACAAAATAGTTTACTACATTTTATAATGGAAATAAGAAAATTCTCTCAAGTATATTAAAATCCCTTTTTAGGAATGTTGTTGAAGCAATTCTAGAGATTAAAGTATTTTTCAACAATTCCTCCTGTGAAATTCCAATAGCTTTTTGGATAAAGCTTCGGCTTTGTACCCACCCAGAAATAATAGCAAATAGGGACCAAAAGTTCATATTAATAAAAGAAAAAGAAATGGTATTCTTTTTTCCATGATAATTCTCCAACCAAGTTATAAGAATATTTATTTGAAGTAAACATTATCAAATATTTTCTTAAACATATTTTAAAATCACAATTATAATGTAAAGTATTTCATTGTAAAATGAAATTAATTTCCTAAATATTTACTGAATGTAATATACTAACAGAATTATTTTATCAACATTTAAATCTTAGCTACGAATCAAAGGGCTATTTTAAAACTCCTCAGGATTATATTGGAGAATTCACAGTCAGTCCTTATATCTGCTACTCTAACCATTAGCCACCCACTACAAATAATCAATCATGAACAATCTTTTGAAGAATACATTGTGCTGTTTATTCACTCTTTCAAAAAGTCTTCTTATTATTACACAGAATTTATCATTACACTGAAAGATAAAAATTAAAATTTCTATCTGGAAACATCATGTTCTAAAGCAATCTATATAGACTAGTGAAAAATACTTCAAGATTTTTGATAAAAATGGACGTATTTCTCATTGCCAATGTGTTCAACAATATGTCAAAACAAATGCTTCATGTGTATATTATTTATTTTACCTCACTTCAATCCTACACAACGAGGATTATCCTTACTCTATCTTTAAGAAGAAATAGATAATGTAAAATGATAAAATTTAAATTATTCAGCTTGCATACCAAAAACATATATATAATTGTGTCATATTTCTATTTTTGTGCTATCAAAAGGGCTTAGTTTTGATTAACCACTGGTTCTCCAGTGAAATATAGTGTCTCTACATGCATGTTATACTTTTTGTATAGTTTTCTAATAATATTTAGCCTAGATCAAATAATTATTTAGAATATCACTTGTAAAATAAATCTTATATTCGTTTAGTGTATACAACACTCACAGCCAGCAACTCCCCAGAATTCTCTGGAAAAGAATTCTGTAGATGCCATGACACTAAGGCAGTGAGATGTAAGAGCTGAGTATAGAGAGCAAAACATTTGTGAATTTATTTAATAAAATATCACTTTTCAATTCTGGTTCCTAATACATGAGTTGTTTAAGTTGACAGAGACATTAAGAACACATAGCAAATACATCAAAATTCTATGGGTACATGAAGAACAGACACTGAGATATTTCACAGATCTTATTTGAACGCATCCTTTAAGTATCAAATCATGACAGTTTCCTATTCTAATTTGCCTATATTGACCTCTACATTGAGAAAATCCTAAACTAGTTTATTCTCTGCTTTCTTGGGTGCATTTTTGCTTAAGTTATAATCTATTATATTCTTCTCTGGGCACATTTTTGCTTACCCAGATTAGGTTCTAAAAGACCCAAACTGTTTTGCCTAGGAGGTTACCCAACCGTAAGGTTATTATTTTTAGGGCAATGATTTCACAGTTTAGTTTGAAATTGGTCATGATTGAAGAGCGTTACAGATTTTGGCAAATGTTACAAGCATTTTTTTTTCACCTGTGAAGCTATGTTACTAAGTACCTCAAGAGAAACTCTCTACACTTGGCTCTAGTATTAAAAAAAAATCTGAAAGAGAGTGGGTTGATTCTAAGAGTCATGGGTGGAAATGGATACTGTTTTATGTCAAAGACGGAGTACCTGGCACATTTCACTGTATTATCACCATTGTTTTTATGCCAACTTTTTTTTTTTTGGTGAAGGGTGTGAACTTTACAAAATTCTAAAGAATCCTGTAGGCATCATTTAAAATCAAGGTGTGAAAATTATGTAGTGGCAACAATTATCCATTAAGATATAGTGAGTCATGTGTGTGAGTCACTGTGGTGTTTTATGTTCTTTCAAGCTGTTATGTTAAAATTAGGAATTATAGTTTCTAGAAACTATAAATTTATACTTTTTATATTTTTAAATTAACTGTTTAATTGTATATATTTCTAATTTATTTCATTAAACTAACTTTAGTTACAAGGGTGAGAGAAGTGAGTTCTATTTTGCAAAAGGTAAACTTGGCATTTAATGTTTGTGGAGACACTGAGATACTTTTAGGAATCATACTGAGAAGCAATACTTGAAATCTGCTGTTTGGGGAAATTAGGTGCTTCATACTGAAGAATAGTATTTATCAGAATAATAAAAATGATTTAATATTATGTAAAAATGTTTAACTTTAAGCAGCAACGAACTGAAAGTAATAAATTTACAATGATGGAGTTTCAAGCACTGCTATAAATTGGAGAGGAAACATTTATTGACTTCAAGGGATTTTCTGGTAGCATTAACTACACAGATATATGGATGGTCATATAATCATATAATATCCTATCTACATAAGTAGTAGTGTATTTTGTGCAGATTAGTGCCATTTTATTGCTAATACAAAAGAACTTATTTTTCAGAAAATTAAGGGATGATTAATGTAAAAGAATAAGCTATTCACACACTAAGATGATCACCAAGGCACCTCATGACAAGTAATTATTTACTACTTAAAATCAAGTATTAAATTATTCACAATTTATCTAACACAGAATCATCCACAGGGAGTTCATGACACCAAAGAAAGATATAATCCACTGAATAATCCTCTGAAACAGACATTATTATTGATTGTTCAAGTTAATCTAGTTCTAGCTTTTTGATTTTTATTTTTTAAAGCAACTAACACAATGGAATTGACATTAGAATATGAAATCACCTTATAAGTGAGTTTATTTTTGAATGCTTATAAATAAAATGTTTTATCTATCAATTTAATATAAACAATATTAAAAGTAGCAAGAATCTCAGATTTGCTCCACTAAATATTTAAATAATGAAATTTATTTAAAAAAATGCAGAAAATAGCCTTTGTGAACATATAAACATCAAGAAGAACTATCCATAAGATCTGTATAACTTCCCTGAGAATATAGTTTGTTTAGCTCATTCATTTTGTAATTTTGGGGGAGAGTTGGTCAAATCCGGCAGAGCTCAGGGGTTACCCTGGCTTTGCGCTCAGAAATCACTACTGGCAGGCTCAAGGGACCATTTGGGATGCTGGGAATCCAACTGGGGCCTGTCCAGGGTTTACTGTGTGCGAAGCAAATGCCTTATTTCTGTACTATAGCTCCAGTCCCTCATTTTGTAACTTTTAATAAAATTTTAAATTTAAATATTGAGATAAATTACAAGGTTGTTCATGATTGAGACTCAGTCATACAATATCCAACAACCACATCTTCACTGGAACATATTTTTCCCCACCAAGGTCCCACTTGCAGTCCCACCCAAATGGCATTATGCACACATTTTCCTCGCTTTCTGTCATTCTGTCTTTGTCTCTCTCAGTCTCTTTGTCTCTGTCTGTCTCTCTAACTAAACTCTCTCTCATTCTTCCTATATTAGCTTTCGGCACTGTGGTTTACAATACAGTTAACGAAGGGGTATCATACATACCACTTTACCTCTTTCAACACCCTGTTTTTGTCCAGTGATAATTTCCCATCATGATAGTCATGGTGGTCCCCCTCTGCCCTAACTGTAATCCCTGCATCTTTGTGGTAAAAGTCTTATCATGGACCAAACCTCCTCATCTCTATTGTATTTGGGAATTACAACTATACTTTTTTTTCTTTTTCCTTCTCTCTCTTTCTTTCTTTCTTTTTTCTTTCTTTCTTTCTTCTTTCTTTCTTTCTTTCTTTCTTTCTTTCTTTCTTTCTTCTTTTTTTCTTTCTTTTTCTCTTTTTCTTCTTTTCTTTCTCTTCTTTTCTTTCTTTCTTTCCTTTCTTTCTTTCTTCCTTTCTTTCTTTCCTTCCTTCCTTCCTTCCTTCCTCCCTCCCTCCCTCCTTCCTTCCTTCCTTCCTTCCTTCTTCCTTCCTTTCTTTCTTTCTTTCTTTTTCTCTTTCTTTCTTTCTTTCTTTCTTTTCTTTCTTTCTTTCTTTTCTTTCTTTCTTCTTTCTTTCTTTTTCTTTCTTTCTTTCTTCTTTCTTTCTTTTCTTTCTTTCTTTCTTCTTTTTCTTTCTTCTTTCTTCTTTCTTTCTTTCTTTCTTTCCTTTCTTCTTTCTTTCTTTCTTTCTTTCTTTCTTTCTTCCTTCTTCCTTCCTTCCTTCTTCTTCTTTCTTTCTTTCTTTCTTTTCTTTCTTTCTTCTTTCTTTCTTTCTTTCTTTCTTTCTTTCTTTCTTTCTTTCTTTCTTTCTTTCTTTTTCTTTTTTCCTCTCTCATTCTTTCTTTATTCTTTTCCTTTCTTCTTTTTCTTTTTTTTGTGCAGAAATCAAATTTTATTCTTGAAATGAAGCTATAGACGGTTAAAAGTAATCAGTGTCTCTAGATGAATGTTTGTAATAGATAATCATAGTACAGATTTTAAAACAAAACATTTAATTTCAATTTTTCAATTCTTTTATATAAGAATTTTATACCTGTTATTTTTAAACTTGCAGCAGTAAATCTACAACACAAAATATCACCAAGTGATATTTAATATAAAAGATTTATAAAGATTTACTTTAATCTTATACAATTAATCAAATCTATTTATATAAATATTACAAAAACATTATTTAGCTATGAATAAAAGTATTGGAATAGTTCATTTTTTTCCTTTTATTTATTTATTTATTTTTATTTAAACACCTTGATTACATACATGATTGTGTTTGGGTTTCAGTCATGTAAAGAACACCACCCATCATGCTTCACAAATGAATGCATAAATTACTTTTATTTAGATTTTTTCCAAGAATGAAGAAGCGTAAGCTTTACAAAGAAAACTATTTCATTGGTGTCTAATCACCTGGGGCCTAAGTTGGGTCCACATGACATATTTTCAAGGTGGGAGATGCACCTGTATTGTAAACAAGTATGCTTCTTATTCCTAATAGATAAGAGCTCGTTTTTATACATAAGATTTTCCTTTTTTTTTTTTTTAGTATGCCTTTGCATGGAGAAATGGTGTTACATTAGATTGCCAGCGCATTTTAGGGTGGAAAGAGAAAAAAAACAGAAACAGGACACACACCCAAAAATGATAAAAGTAGAAATAAAATATGTTCTCACATATATATAAAAGAAAAAAGATTAAAAAATAAAATAAAAAAGTAATTAAAGGAACAAAGTGATGCAAGAGACTACCTTACATTGGGAAAAAGTTGGTAAAGAGGTAGTGTAATACAGGTCTTACACTTACGATGGAAGTATAGGTTTCCCCATTGTCTTTGGAGATTTTCTTGTGGGGTGTGGGTTCCCAGGCACCTTTTCATCACACAACCTGATCCTCTTGAGATTGGCAAAATATTTGAGGTAGGGAGGTCTTGGGAAGTGTTCTTGCATTGAGGATACTTTTAGAGCTAAGTCTGGTTTCAAGTAACAGTCCATGTTAGGAACGGTTGGTAAGGAGGATCCCGCAGCATGAGTCAGCAGGGGAGTTGGTTGCCTTTTCTTACAGGGGACGAGGTGTGGGTTTGACTGGTTGTCCCTCCGCTTGGGTGCTGGTGCTGTTTCTTTGGGGTAGGAGATCAGTCTTGATGCCTAATGGATTAAGAACTGAGGGTGAAGAGTTTTAATAAGGTGGGAAATCTGGATGGGATTGAGGGGTGAAGGGATAGTTGGATTTCCAAAGGGGGGGAAAGGGAAAGTATATGGAAGGGGCAGAAAAGAGGAAAAGAGGAAAAAATTAAAAAGAAAAGGAGAAAAAAAAGAAAGAAAGTAGTGAGAAGAGAGGAGAAAAAAGCAAGGGAATGCTAGTTTGCTTGAATGTGTTGGATGAGTAGGGCCTGTAGTATAAGTCTGTAGGTCACAGTTGCTGCTTTGGTGGTCTGGCTGGTCACATACTTCAAGTCCTAAAAGAAGGTATAACCAAGAGATAAAGGGTATATTAAAGAGTTTTATCAGGACATTCTCGTAGTGCAAGTTGGGTATGGTATCTTGTGTGACTGAGCCATGAGATGCCATCTTAGTTTGTCCACCCTTTGTATCCAAGAACGCCTGTGGACAGAAAAGCTGAGAGTTTATTTTAAATATAGTAAGATTAAGGCATTAAAACATATTGTTATGAAATGCTTCCATTGGAATCAGTGATTTCCCATGGTATTCTTTACCTGTAATCCTGTATAATATCCCTAAGGTATTGTTATGGGCTTTTGTAGTAAAAGGCTGATTACATACCTATTCTCTCAATGCCTTGTTTCTGCTGTTGCTAGTTTCTTTGTGGTATAATGTGTAGTCAAGAGTTTGTGTTGTTCCTCTTTCATGTGTTTTGGGCACTGCTTTCCAGTATATGTTGACTGTTACAGTGTTTGGAGTTTCAACCATGTTAAACCCTGTTATTTGATTGTTGAGTATTAGTTGTTTATAAGGTGTATGTTCTAGGTGCTTCAGAATAATGCTATCATTCTGTGTTTATCCTTCATCTTCTGGCTTATCTCGTTTAACATATGTTCTAGTTCCATCCACATTGCTGCAAAGTCTGTGATTGTATCATTTCTAACTGCCATGTAGTATTCCATTGTGTATAAATACCACATCTTAATGATCCATTCAGCTGTTGTTGGACATTGAAGTTGGTTCCAAGACATGGCTATTATAGAGAGCTGTGATAAATAGTGGGGTGCACACATACGTTAGAATGAATGTCCTTCCAACTTGGGGGTAGATACCTAGGAGAGCATTTGCTGGGGCAAATGGCAGCTTGTGTATAAATACCACATCTTAATGATCCATTCAGCTGTTGTTGGACATTGAAGTTGGTTCCAAGACATGGCTATTATAGAGAGCTGTGATAAATAGTGGGGTGCACACATACGTTAGAATGAATGTCCTTCCAACTTGGGGGTAGATACCTAGGAGAGCATTTGCTGGGTCAAATGGCAGCTCAATTCTGAGTTCTTTGAGCACTCACCAGACTGTTTTCCATAGGTGTTGGACTAGGGGGCATTCCCACCAGGAGTGAATGAGAGTGCCCTTCATACCACATCCCCACCAACAGAGATTGTTCCCATTATTTTTGATGTGAGCCATCCTCACTGATGTAAGGTGGTACCTCATTGTTGTCTTGATTTGGATTTCCCTAATGAGGAGTGAAGGTGAGCATGTTTTCATGTGTTTGTTGGCCATCTTTCAGTCTTCCTCAGAGAAGTGTCTATTCATTTTATCTCCCCATTTTTCTATGGCTTTATTTGGTTTGGGGGGGGGCTCAGCTTTCTGAGTGCTTTGTATATTCTGGATATCATCCCTTTATCTGACATGTTGAGTGCAAAGATTTTTTTTCCATTCAGTTGACTGTCTTCTTGTGTTAAGTAGGTTTTCTTTTGCCATGCAGAAGCTTTTTAGTTTGGTGTAGTCTCATTTGTTTATGTTTGATGCTAAAGTTCTTGCCATTGGCACTCTATCATCAAAGACTTTTTTGATATATATAGGTCTTCGAGTGCTTTGCCTATTTTTTCCTCAATAAACTCCATAGATTTTGGTCTGATTTCAAGGTCTTTAATCCATTTTGAGTTGATTTTTGTATTTGGGGTGAGGTTTGGGTCAAATTTCAATTTCTTACAGATGGTTTTCCAGTTGTACCAACACCATTTGTTGAAAAGACTTTCTTTGTCCCATTCTAAGTTCTTGGCTCTTTTGTCAAATATTAGTTGTCTGTATATCTGGGGCTTATGTCTGGAAATTCTGTTCTAATTCACTGGTCTAAGGCTCTGTCCTTGTACCAGTACCATGCTGTTTTGATCACTATGGCTTCATAGTATAGCTTCAGGTTAGGTAATGTGATGCTACCCAGCTTCATGTATTTTAGTATGTGTTTGGCTATCCTGGGTCTTTTGTGGTTACAGATAAATTTTGTGATTGATTGTTCTCATTCTTGAAAGAATGATGTCTGAATTTGGATGGGGATTGCATTAAATCTATATAGGAGTTTGGGTAGGATAGTCATTTTGACTATGTTGATTCTACCTACCCATGAGCATGGGATTTCTTCCATTTCCTTAGATCCTCTTCAATTTCTTTCTGAAGTGTTTTGAAGTTTGCCTGGTATAAGTTCTTCACTTCCCTTGTAATGTTGATTCCTAGGTACTTGATGTTTTTTGATACTATTATAAATGGAGTTCTATTCTTAATCTCTCTCTCCTCTACTTCGTTGTTTGTATAGCATCAAACTTTTTAAACAGGGGGCCAGTTCACTGTCCCTCAGACCATTGGAGGGTCTGACTATAGTAAAAACAAAACTTATGAACAAGTTATTATGCACACTGCATATATCTTATTTTGCAATAAAGAAACAAAACAGATACAAATACAATATGTGGCCCACCGGGCCATAGTTTGAGGACCACTGGTATAAAGAAATGCTACTGTCTTTTGTGTATTGACTTTGTAACCAGCCATTTTGCTGTATTGGTTTATTGTTTCTAGGAGTTTTACTGTGGACTCTTTAGGGTTTTCCATGTATATCATCATGTCATCTGCAAAAAAGAGATAGTTTGAATTCATCTTTTTCCCTATTTGAATTCCTTTGATTCTCTTCTCTTGTCTGATTAGTATTGCTAGGACTTCGAAGACTATGTTGAATAAGAGTAGAGAGAGTGGACATCCTTGCATAGTTCCTGACCTTAGTAGAAATGCTTTCAGTTTTTCACTATTAAGGATAATGTTGGCTGTGAGCTTTTCATAGATAGCTGTACCTATCTTGAGAAAGGTTCCTTCCAGACCTATTTTCTTAGTGTTTTTAGCATGAATGTGTGTTGGATTTTGTCAAATGCTTTCTCTGCATAGATTGATATGATCATGTGGTTTTTGTCTTTTTTATTATTGATGTGGTGTATGATGTTGATTGATTTGCATATGTTGAACCATCCTTGCATTCCTAGGATGAAACTCACTTGGTCATGGTGTATAATCTTTTTGATGTAGTGCTAAGGTTAGCTAAGATTTTGTTGAGTATTTTTGCATCTATGTTCATTAGTGAGATTGGTCAGTAGTTTTCTTTCTGGTGGTATCTTTTCCCTCTTTGGAATTGGGGAGGATTTCTGTCTTTTCAATGGTTTGGAAGAGCCTGTGGATCAGTGGAAGTAATTCTTCTTGAAATATTTGATAGAATTCATCTGTAAAATCATCTGGGCCTGGACTTTTGTTTTGGGGAGTTTCTTATTACTGTTTCAATTTTCTCCGAGGTTATTGGCCTGTTTAGCCTTTCTAAATCCTCCTTGTCTAGTCTTGGAATATGGTATTTTCCCATAAATCTGTCACTTCCTTCTGGATTCTTAAGACTGAGTATAGTTGTTCATAATATGTTCTCATGATATGTTGGATTTCTTGGGATTCTGTTGTAATCTCTCCCCTTTCATTTGTGATCCTGCTTATTTGGGTGTTTCCCTCTTTTTTTGGTGAGTCTTGCCAGTGGTTTGTCTATCTTGTTTATTCTTTCAAAAAACCAACTCCTGGTCTCATTGATTTTCTGTATTGTTTTCTTAGTTTCTATGTTGTTTATTTCTGCTCTGGTTTTTATTTTGTGTCTTCTGGTTGTGTTTGGGTTTCTTTATTGCTGTTGTTCCAGCTCCTAAAGATGTTCCTTTAAGCTGCTAATTTTGTCATTTTCCTCTTTCCTGACATAGGATTGTATTGTTATGAGTTTCCCCCTGATTACTGCTTTTGCTATGGCTCCAAGTTTTGACAAGTTGTTTCTTCATTGTCGTTTGTCTCAAGGAATCTTTTTATTTCTTCCTTGAGTACCTCTTTGAGCCAGCTGTTTTTGAGCAGCATGTTGTTTAATCTCCAGGTGTTGGATTTTCTCCATTACTTTTTTTTACAGTCAATTTTGACCTCTGTTGCATAGTGATCTGACAGGGTGCTTCTAATGATCCTTACCTTTGTGATCTTATGCAGGTTAGATTTGTATTCTAAGGCATGGTCTATTCTGGAGTATGTTCCATGTGGACTTGAGAAGTACGTGTATTCTGTTTTCTGGGGGTGGAGGGCCCTATATAAGTTTATTAGCCCTAGTTCTTCTAATTTTCATTTAGGGCTCTTATTTCTTTGTTAGTTTTATGTTTGGTGGATCTGTCCAGTGGTGATAGTGGAGTATTAAAATCTCCTACTACTATCACATTTCCTTTCATGTGTTTCTCCAGTTTTGTAAGCAGTTGTTTTAGATATTTTGCTGGCTTTGCATTAGGTGCATAGATATTAACCAGTGTTAGCACTTCTTGGTCTAGTGTTCCCCTGATCAGTAATTAGTGACCCTCTTTGTCTCTGATCACTTACTTGAAGTTGAATGTAATTTGGTCTGATATAAGAATGGCCATCCCTGCTTTTTTTTGTTTTTAATTGGCCTGGATAATTGATTTCCATCCTTTTATTCTAAGCCTGTGTCTATCCTGTACTTGTAGGTGTTTTTCTTGCAAGCAGCAAAAATCTAGTTTACGTTTTCTAATCCAGTTCTCTATTATGTGTCTTTTAATGGGAGAGTTTAGTCCATTATCATTTTAGGAGATTATTGACAGAGAGGGCTGTTGTGCAGTTGTGTTGTGTAGGGTGGTTGTTGTTACAATCGGGGTTTGGATTGTGTAATTCGTCTCTGAGTAGGTCATTTAGGGTCGGTTTTGTTTGCACTAATAATGCGAGTCATTTTTGTTTGAGAATGATTTTAGTCTTCCCTCCCATTTGAATGAGAGTTTTGCTGAATAGGGGACTCTAGGTTGAAAATTTCTATCATTCAGTCATTTAAATATGTCATTCCACTATCTTCTTGCTTGAAGTATTTCATCTGAGAGATATGGTTTGATTCTAATGTTCCTTCCTTTGTATATGAGGGGTTTTTTTTCTCCTTTACTGTTTTAAGTAGGTTGCCTTTCTCTTTGTTTTTTGCCATTTGAATTATTATGTGTCTTGGAGTTGGTTTATTAGGGTCTATTTTGTTGGGGACTCTTTTCACCTCCTATATTTGCTCAGATGTGTCTTTCCAGAGGGTGGGAAAGTTTTCCACTATTATCTCCCTGACTAATTGTTCTTCCCCTTTCCCTATTTCCTCCCCTTCTGGTATACCTACTATTCTTAGATTGTTTCTTTTGTCTTTGTTCATTAAATACTGAACTTTTACTTCCAGTGCTTTATGTTTTATTTGTTGTTGTTGTTGTTGTCTTCTTTGTTGTCTTGTTTGTAATTTATTTTTGAGTTCTTCTATGTGATTCTCAAGCTGTGTGATTCTGCTCTTCTGGCTTTCTACTGTTTTACATATTTCTTTTAATTTCGTTGGAATGTAGTCTTTCATATTTTGTAGTAATTTTTGTTTAAGTTGGTTCATTTGTTCATCTAATGATTTCTTGTAATCTCTGGCCAGTGTGTCTTTCATTTCTTATAGAATGGCTTGAAAATCTATTCTCATGGCTGCTTTTAGATCTTCCTCTTTTGGGTCTGTGTTTTTAGGTGGACTTGGAAACTTGTTCTGATTTCTCTCCATTTCCTCTGTTGTTAATGTTTTCCTTGGTTTACCTATCTTTCTTTGCATTTATTTATTGGCTTGGCTTGGAGTGCAATGCCTTCATGTTTCAGCAAGCTTTTGCCCCCTGTGGCATGTGGCTGGATTCCTTCTTGGGATGTAGTTCTACATGAGTATGTTGGGTGATGTCGCTTAATTTTGTCGCTTCCCTCATCCTCCAGACGAGCCTGGTCAATCACCACCCACTTCCAGCAGACACTGCAGGTTCATTTCTGGCCAAAATGGTAGAAGGCTCCATTGAGCCTAGATCACTAGCCCTCCCCACCAGGGAGTCAACCTGAGCTTCCTTCTTGCCCCTCTAGTCACTGGTCCTCCTGACTCTCTGTCTCCCTTGTGTATGATTGATGAGTTGGCAATCCCCACAAGTGCTCCCACTGACCTTTCTTCCTGGCTTCACGGCCCTAGGGTCCCCTGGGCTTATGGAGTTATGTCGAAGAGTGGGCTCCTTTGGGAGGGCAATCACCCCATGCTCTGGTCCCTGGCCTTCCCTCCCTACCCTGGCCTATCTCAGTGACTCACGTCTCCCTTGAAGGGGCACTTTCCATTTGCCCTGGTCGGCGACCTCCCACACTCACTCTGGGCTGTCCTGGGAGCTCATGGTTCCCTTGAATGGCCACCTTCCATTTCCTCATTTGGGGACCTCCCACACACACTCTGGCCTGTCCCGGGAACTCATGGTTCCCTTGAATGGATGCCTTCCACTCGCTCCGGTAGGCGACCTCCAGCACTCCTCAATTTCTTACACTTATTGTGCCATATTATTCTTACCAAACTCACTATTTTTTCCTTATATTAGAACAAGTATGCCACTTTTATAAGCATCACATTGCAATAAAATTTCTCTCTATTCTAGACTTGTGTTATATATATTTTGTCTTTTTGGTTTTTTTATTGTTCTGGGGCCAAACCCAGAGATGCCTAGGGTTTACTCCTGACTTATCACTCATGAATCACTTCTTTAAGGTTTCAGGGAACTATATGGGTCTCTAGAGAATAATTGAACTCTGGTTGGCCATGTGCAAGTCAAGCATCATATGTACTATACTATCACTCCAGCTTCATATATTTTGTCTCTTTTACAATCTTGGAAGAGACCTGGCAAGTCCAAGGAAAAACTTTGTTTGTTGAATTCCTCTAAAATATAATTTGTTCATTAATTTAGTTTTCATATTATTTATTACCAGAATAGGATACAGGGCTGCAACTTTGTTTTTATTTGTAGTGAATTTATAGTCAAATTTTTCAAATATAAAAAAATGAACAAATTAAACAATTACTTTTGTTTAGTATTACAAGTATTTTATATTATAGGATATTAATTTGGTTGTTTTATGTATTAATTGTTTTGGGTCTCTTGGTCATAGATGTAATGTCTAAATTTGGTTTATACTCAGGTCAATTTTTATGTAAATCCTTATCTTTAACTGTTGAAGACCTTCATGTAAACTTTTTTTTTTTTGTATTTTGAGCCACACCCAATGATGCTCAGGGGCTACTCATGTACTCCTGGCTATGTGCTCAGAAATAGCTTCTGGCTTGAGGGACCATATGGGACACCAGGGGATCGAACAAGGTCCATCCTAGGCTAGTGTCGGCAAGGCGGATGTCTTATCTCTTCGCGCCACTACTAAGGATCTTCATGTAAATTTTTATCTCTACTTCCTCATTGTTGCACTATATTTCATTGTTTCTCCATAGCCTAAACCTTATAATTTCACTCTCATTATGTTTACCTTCCTACAACTCATTAACTGTTATATTTATGAATAACTATCAATTTTCCTAAGCCTTGGTAAAACATAAAGCAAAAGAAATATATACAGTTCCCAGCTACTTACCCAAAGTGTTGGGTTCTTGTCTATTTTATCTTTTTGTTTTATACTTCCCATCTCTTCAGGTATCTAATATCTAATATCTTAGATTTTATGTATAGTATCTTTTGTAAAATCTAACTGTGGGCAAATATGTCTTTTATCTTCCAGTCCCAAATTCAAGGTTTTTAAATGCTACTTGAGTAAAAATTAAAAAATAAGTAGTCAAGGAGACTGAAAATCCTGAATTTTGGGATCCCATTTAGATCTTGACAAGCTTCTTTTTGCATGTTCAAATTTCAACTCAAATAAATCTCATTTTCTATATTACCCTTGACAGTAGATTAAATTATGATTTCATCAAGAAATTTTAGACCATTTAACATCAATTTTCTCAATTTACTCCCTTAATAATGATAGAGTCAATTTAATTATAGGGGATGATGGTCAAAACACACAACACTTTTAGTAGCATACTAAGATATTAAAACTAGGTCTAAGAACTTGATTGTCCATGATTACAGTATTCACTTTTGTAATAGATATACTTTTCACGTATTTTTACACAGTCTTTCAGAGATATTTCTAGATTTATGAGAGACAAAATAGCTGTCTGAAAGCTAACTCCATTTACACCAGTGAATGAATGGTGCTGATGCTCTTTGTCCATGTGAGTACTCTCAGCTCTGTTTTAATCATGTACTGTGCTTTGATCAGTTTTGCTTTGCTTCTGTGAAGACTTCCTTTTCTGTCTGTAATTATTTGTATGTCTTTGAGAGTTCAATTTTCTTGTTCTATTAATACTAACTCTATTTATATATAACTCATATTTATATGTATATATGTATTTATATAACATTATTATAAGCATCTAACTAGTGAATATTAAACCATTTGTTCTTTTGAAATGCTGAATATTTTCTTGTGACTCTTTGGATACATTTCACAATTTGATCAATGCATAGTTTTACATGTACTACTCTTTAAGGACACCTAATTTAATATATATTATTGATTCATTATTGTTGAAATCATGGCCAACAATGCCATGATTTAGTACAGTAAAGATACTAGCTAGCATATATAATGTTAAGGTTCTTACTATCAGCACCTCACAAAATGAGTTTATTCAGAGATAGAATCTCTGAAGAGATTTCAAAGTTAAAATAAAAACTCTCGTGTCCCGAGTGACAGAACAGAAAAGAGATTTTTTGACATGCATATTGTCTACCTGGGTTAGATCTCCAGCATTCCATATGGTCTCCTGAACACAGCCAGGAATGATTCTTGAATGCAGAGTTAGAAGTAATTTCTGAGTACCACTAGGTGTGGTCCCACAAATAAATGAATAAATAAACAAATAAATAAACAATGAAATAAATAAAAGTGAACTGTTACCCAATCTGATTAGTGTCCTTTTATGACAGAGGTGCTAGGACTTGCAAAAATGCCTTTAATGTGCCTGGGTACAGAAAAAAGCCATATGAAGACACACTAAAGGCAATCATCTACAAGAAAAATGGCATTACTGGAAACCAATCCTGTTCATACTTTTATCTCAGAATTCCAGCCTCTAGTTTGTGAAAAATAATTGCTTACTGTTTCAACTACCTTGTCTGTATTTTGTTCTGGTAGACTAATACATAGACTAACTCTTTTCCTGTGTTTAACACTTTCAAGGTGCCAATAAGTATTCTTACGTGTTTATTTTATGACTTCTCAGTGGTATTTGACACACTGAGCCAGCCATTTTAGACTGTCATTTACAATACTGTTAATAATAGCATTTCATGCATTTAATGTTCCAAACTCCACACCCACTGTCATTTTAGCAGCACTCCACAATGTCACACAAATCTCCACCCCTTCCCCAGCTCATTCCCTTGGCAAACATATTTTATTAAAAATTATTATAATCTCACTCATTTAGGGAACATAAGAAAAATAAAAGTTAGTATGGCAATAATATCCAGATACAATAGAGAGGAGAGGAGAGTCAGAAGGACCATTCTATGGTAGAGAGCTTGCCATAAATAGTGGAAAAGTACAGGTAGGGCAGAAAATGGTAATTTTCATTCAGGTCAATAATTGAATTTTGGGTGGAGATAAAGTGATATGCTTGGTATTTTTTTATTAATAATAATGACAACAACAGTATCTAAAAAGAAAAAGAAAGGAAGAAAGAGTGATAAAGAGAGAAAATAAAGAATGAAAGGGGCAAAATGCCTGTCCCAGAGTCAGGCAGCAGAGAGGGTGGGAAAGAAAGAGGACTTTGATGGTGGAAAATGTTCATGACTGAAGGGTGGTGTACATTGTAAGATTGTAACTCAATCATGAACAACTTTGTGATCATGATGTTTAAATTGAAAAAATATTATAATTTAGGCCTCATGTTTATAATAGTGTTAAAAATTTATAGTTTGAGGTACATATTTATGTCTCTTCCCCATCAATGAAATGTCTAAGACCAGTAACCAATGTCTGTGTCACACCCAGTCCATCTTCTCATTCCTCAATCCTCATCCACTACCCCCTTCTTTGTGGGTGTTTTCTTTCTTTGTTTCTATTGCTGATTATACTTCATATCAGCCTCATATAGTTATATTTACACAGCATTAACCATTTCTTTCTATTTTTCTTTTTAAAAATCGGGCTCATTCACTAAAACGACTATTACTCTCATTACTATCACCTTAAGGTTCATGTTTCTGCTCTTTGTGTACTATACATCAAAACCCAACAATAATTCAAAACCTCTATAAGAACTACTGCCTCTTTGACTTAAGTTCCTAATCACCTTCCAGTTTAGTAATTTGGATCAAACCATACATGGATATTCTAGTCCATTCTATCCTGGAAGGTTTTTTTTTTTCAAATTCAGTTCTATTCCTATATCTGCAGGAGATTTGAAAAAGACTTCTGCTAGATGCCTGCTGCCTGCAGAGAGTGTGCAAATCTAATTCTGCTATTCATTTTTTACTATATATTGAGCTATGATAAGATTTAATTTATAACTAAATAGTACAAAATTAACAACAACTATGCAACACTGCACTTTAATAAAAATTATATGAATCTGATTTCTATCTCTTTGTTTCAATATATATAATTGTAATGGTTTCAAATTACCTTTGACATAATAACTGAAACCAAGGACTAAGAGGACCACTGGCTGCTTCTTGATGTGGAATAGCTGCCACAGGATGATATAGTGTTTTCTCTTGAAGAGAATCCTTACCTTGAACCAGATCCCATGTATCATATATTTGATATTACTTGTTTCCATACATTGAAGCTAATCATGTTTGTTCTATTCTTTTACTTCACTTTGTTTTTACTAATCTATTTTATTTTTACTTAGACTTGTATCCACTTCTAAATGTTTTTATTTTGTTTTTGGTTTGGTTTTGGCCATTCTGGTCACTGCTCAGCAGATAGTCCTGGCTCTGCACGCAGGAGTGCCTGGCAGACTTGAAAAAATTATATGGGGTGATAGGAATTGAACCTGAGTTTTTGTGTATAAGGCAAGTGCCCTAAGTTCCCTACCCACTGCACTATCTATCAGATTCCCTTGTATCTATTAACCCCTAAATATAGAGCTTTAAAAGAATAAAAATACGTTTTACAAGTTGAGATTTATCCCAAGCACTTTGTCTTGTAAACATTAGGTAACACCAACAAAAGACAAATATATATATATATATATATATATATATATATATATATAACCTCATACTTTATTATCATTAATATCATGTTTTTACCAAATAATGTTAGAAATCCATTTTATTGTTTATTCATTTATTTGGGGGCTAAACTGCAGTATTCAAGATTTACTCTTGGCTCTGAGTTCAGGACTAGAGTGTGTCTGAGATCTTTCCCAGGCCAGCCTCCAGCAAGGCAAATGCCCTACGAGCTCCAGAGATGCCATTTGATTGATTGATTTTTTTTTGCCACAGCCAGTGGCACTCAGGGGTTACTCCTGGCAAAATCGAGATGGGGGAAATGCATGTGGAATGCAGGGAATCAAGTCCAGGTCTGTCCCTGGTCAGTTGCATGAAGGCAAATGCCTTACTGCTGTGCCCTATCTGGTCCCACAAAAACCATTTAAAAATGTTAACAGAAGGGCCCTACAGACAAGTGACCAACAGGTGTGACTCTGGTAAGTTCATGATTTCAGTCAGAAACTGTGTTTGATTCCTAGTACTACTAGCCAACTTCACTGATGTTAATTAAGATCTGCTGCAGCACTAAAACTGTGATATCTCCAGCACAGCACAACTTAATATGCAATTGCAGGGGAGAATACTACAAACAAGTGCATAGATCTCAATAACAATAGGAAGAGGGCAATTGCTAAGTAGAAGTAAGATCACAGGGAATCCATTGTGTTCATTCAACAAGGGTTCATTATCATTACCATTAATGGCTAAGCAATCATTATTGCTTAGTCACAGCTATAGGTGCTGAGCAAATAGTCTATCACCTCATTTCTGTAAAAGAAAACAGCCTTTCCCTTGCCAAATTTAAGATTCTTTTTAGCCTTCTCCAGAAGATCTAAAACTTGGGTTTGTGCATTTATTCTTATGAAGCACAAATTATAGTGTAAATTCTCTGGAGAAAATCCTGCCATCCTTGCTATCAAATAACCTTTAACATTTGATTAAATTCCTGAACTTTTCTCCTTCAGACTGATATTTGATCACTCAGGCCTGACTTCATCAAGCTTTTTATTATTTAGTTTAAGAATATTCTCCTTTAATCTGGATCTCTTAGCAATTTCCTATTTACCACCCATATCCACCCACCCACTTTCAGCCTGCTCCTAGGTATATATTTTTACTTGCTCTTCTTGTATTTGGAGTTGATACTCCTGACACCTAAGTCAATAGTAAAAGAAGGAGAAAAAAGAGGAGGAGAAGATAAAGAAGAGAGGATAAAGGAGGAGAAGAAAAGGAGAAAGAAGTAAAGCCTGCATTGTTTTTATAACATGTATTAGAATAGTTCTTCTTTAACAGATAATAAAATTGTACTCCAAGAACTAAATCTAATGATACCATTTAAAGAAATGCCTTTGTTAAATGTGATGTTTTCTGACTTACAGAGTTGTGCTGGAATTTGAACATTTTGTGAGAATCAGCATCAGGATAAATTTGAGAAAAATCAGTAAATTTTTTTTGGCTCAAAGACTCAAGATTTTTCCTGGTATCCCTCTTTTTAAACTTGTACATAAGTGTTTTCTTAACTTTAGAATCAATGCATGAAAAGCAAGTTAAGATGGATTATTATTTGGTGTCAAGCAAAGTAAAGAGTATAATATTAAGACACCTTTGTTTTCATAAATGTGACCATATTATATAGTATTATATGTAGACACTCATTCCATTGACAATAAACAAATCATACATCTAGTTTGAATACAACATAAAGTTTTCATCATAACTGAGGATCTCTACCACATTGGACTCTGCTCTCCTGAATCATTCTAGAGAAAACCTTTAAGTAACAGATACAATTAAGGCCTTGATATTCTTTTCTGTCTTTAAAGAAAAACAGTTGGCAAACAAATGTTCATATTCTATTTCTATTTTAATATTTCTAAACTCAAGTAATGTTTTCCAAATAAATATTCACTAAAACATTCAATAAAATCTTCACTAAAAATTTTGCTCAGTGACACATATAGTACTGAAATAAAAATCATATTGGAATATATTTTCATACTTGGTGGGCTAACGTAGGTAATTATTTCAAAAGTAGATAGCTTTTCTTAAAAACAAAATCTAATTGTCCAACTATATATATATGGATAGTTTTTTTGGGTATCTCAACTTTTGGATCTTAACATTCTTTGATAAACTTATAAGAACTATAATAAATATATATTTAATTATATAACTTACATAATTTTTAATGAATAGAATAAAATCACTATATAAGAAATCTTTTTCCTATTACCTTCATTCATTTTAAAAGTTTGCCTATATGTGAGCATATGTTGTTTTGTTAATGCAGACCCCTTAAACTGAAATTATGGTATTTTTGTTGAATGCATAGTTATGAAAATTTTGAAAATCTTCAAATGCTTATGTTTCAATAGCTAAAACATTAATTTAAAAAGTTCTATAAGTAAAAGGTTTTGTAAAATTATCAAATACACAGAATTTATTTATGTCAGTTGAAAAACTTAAATATTATCAATATTACATCTTAAACAGCTTGGGATTTAGCAATAAGAGAACAATTCTGTTGTTATTGATCTCTACAGCTTACACTTTTCATAAGTGTTTATTCAATCCACATATAGATTCATTTCTCTATGCTCCTTCCTCTTCTCCTTCACTTCCCACTCTCTCTCTCTACCTCTAATCCTTTCTCAGTTTTCTTGTTCCTTCTCTTTCTTTCCCCTCAGAAACAAAAACATTCTCTGTTGATCTTTCTTATATTTCTATAGAACACATTCCACATAAACCCTTATGTTCAGTTCTCAATTATCTTGAAAATTTTTGTAATACATCTTGAATGATTTCTTCATCCTGGAATTGTGCAAAGTAACCTTAAAATACCCTAATTTTATTTCCAGTGCTTTAAATAGAGTGAATGCTTTTGTCTGTATTACAGACAACAGTTTTTGTGCCAAGTAATTCTAATCTGTCTCCTTGTAAGTATGTGGTTACCTCCTTATGGAGGTTGCCCATATTTTCTTAAAAATATACTAAAACAAAAACGTACTCTCCTGAGGCATGCCATCGTGTCTTAAAAGCACCTAGAGAATGAAAATTTAGGTTTGTATATAACTACTCACTGGGAGTACATTAATAGCAGATATCTTGTAATTTGTGAAAATGAGTTCATTGTGATTCTCCCTTTATAAATTTGCAGAATATAGGGTGGCCTAAATTATGTAATGTGTAGATGTCAAGGAGACTGCACTATCATAGAAATTGATTGTGATCAGGTGTATGAAGATATGTCATCACCAAATTCCCACCTCTCTATTACAAATTTTTTATTACTTCTGAACTTTGCTAAAGTTTCCATGTATTGAAATAAATGATGGGATTATAATAAAATTGGGCAATTCTTAAAACAAAGAGCTTTAATTTAGAAAAGTTATATAGCTATCTCTTTAAGTTTAAGGAAAAATATAAAAATAATATGAGCAATTTCCTTTCCTATATCTTGCTTTTTTCATTTTTTAAGAGACTATTCTGGTGGTGGAAATTTTGCCTTTATTCAACAATATTTTGCTCTTGCATTTCAATTTCTCTTGTAATTGATAGTTGTGATTTTGCCCTTTACTTTAATCCTGTTTAGCTCATAAAAAAAGCCTTAAATAAAAATTTCCTGTAATGTACATACTAGAACTTAACTAAATTAATAAGGTATTTATCTTAAGGTCTGTGTTTCAAGGTTGAAGAGGCAATCAATTTTTTTTTGCTTACTTCACAATTTGTGATGTTTGTGCTTTAATTAAGTGACAGAATAAATTGACCATTGCTATTGGAAAGTGTTTTGATCCAGATTATTGAAATGGAAATTCCTTTTTGCTTTTTCCAGCAAGTCAGAAACCAGAATCTTTCACCATTAGATCTGACAATAAGAATTTACTCTATATCCCCTGATATATCTTGTAAGGAGCAACAGGCCAGGGTGTATGTGACTAGAGGTTATAACATTCTGATTCATTATGCTCTAGTCATGAATTTGATCCATTAGAGACAAGCTCCATCCATCCATTTAGCTGTCAGTTCAACCATGAATGTAATGCTATTATAGTGAGGGCCAAGTCCACTGCTCATGCCAGATGTTGTTAGGAATTCAATCCATCCTATATATTAATACTGAGTCCTTCAAACAGAAGTTATTGAGTGAAGTACATGTTGAATGGTGAATGTTCTTGGCATTTAATTATACAGCTCAAAGAAACTTACTTCCCTAATTGTTCCTGAGCTTATAACCAAGAACATAAGTAAAAGAAATTTTGAGAAGGTATGGCATGATATTGGCAGCTGTAAAAACAAGTCAAGTTATTATAAAATCTTTATGTGCATGCATGTATGAGTGTGTGCCTGCCTCTTCCCCAGGTTTGTATGTCAGTAAAATTAAACACCTTTAGATATGATCATTACTGTTATATAAAAATATATATCTAATCCTAGATAATAATCTCTTTTATTTATTATTTTTACATTTTTATTGTGGTAAAAGTGAATTACAAACCTTTCGCAGTAATATTTAAGAGAATAGTGACAATGAATGAGGGACATTCCCACCACCAGTGTTGTCCTCCCTCCGTCCCTGTTTCCAGCATGCATCCCACATCTCCCTCCTTTATCCCCCATAATGCTAGAGGAAGTGTTTCCAAAATTTTAAGAGAAAACTAAAAAATTTAAGAATAATATATCTATTTTAATTTTTGTGTATTCTAATCCTTGTTTGAAAATATATTTATAATATATTCAAAACAAATTTTGTTTGAAAGAATATATAATATTCATTAATGTAATATAAGATGATTGCAAGATAGAAATAAGCACTTAGCCACTTAATTTTAGAAGTTATTGTATGATATGTTACTATTATGTCATTAGTAAATTACTAACTTTCAAAAAAAAGTTAATAGTCAAAAGCAAGTATGTGCTTTTTATTGGTTTTGTTTTGGGACTTTTCTCAGGACTTACTCCTAATTTTAGGCTCAGAGATCTCTACTGGCAGGGCTCCAAGGACCAAAAAGTTTGTTGAGTATCAAATCTGTATGCAAGACAGGCTGTCTCCCTGCCATAATATTGTTCCAGTTGCAGGAAGTATTCCTGGTAGTACCACAGAAAAGGTGTTTGATCCTCGAGAATGGCTGTGTGTGTGTGTGTGTGTGTGTGCGTGTGTGTGCGCATGCCAAGCACACGAACACACAGTGAAATGATCATTGCCAAACCGTTCATTAATTCTTCACTAAACAGTAAACAAATTTTCACTTATGATGCTAACTTTTAATATATACGATTTCACAAACTTTTAAATGTACAATACAATACATTATAGTATAATACTATAAGCTATTGCATTTTACACTTTTTATAAGGATTTTTTATCTTATTTGTTGTTGGGACCTTTTAAACACAATCATTCATAGCTACAAATCTATACTGAGCAAGCACAACACTGCTTTATTATTACTAACGAATGAAATCACAAAATGTAGAACACATAATCTATATGTTCTATTACTTGAAATTTATTTTACAAGCTTGTGGGGTCCGAAGCTGAGACTAATCCATCAGAGACCCACAGGAAGCAAAAGCAATGCGTATTTATTGGTTTATTGAAGCCCAGATTTCAACACGAAGCCCAGATTCCAAGCATTTCACTGAGGTGACAGCCTTCAGCTTGGGCTGACAACCCTTTTAAAGATAGTTGAGAAATTTCTAGCTAATAGAAAGGGGAAGGGTTCAATCTTTACAATAATTGGCTCACTCAATTTTTAGGCATATGATGCTTGGTTCCTACTTAATTTTTAAACACTAGGCATTAGAGGATAGGTTAGTTGTACATCAGAGGTTCCCATTGGAACTTAAGGCCAGAAGATCTATGGTGGCCTGTAGTCTCCTGATTGGCTATTCTAATTGCCAGTTTTTTCCTGGAATGTACCCGCCCCTTTGGAGGAAATTGCCAAACCCTAATATAGAATTCTGCAAGACAAACTAGTCTTGTGTGGCCAGAGTACAAAACCTAAGGCATTGGCTAGCCCCAGAGCCCAAGAAATACCACAGTTTCCTATCAGCCATACATTCCAGAAAGTTTGTGACATCCTTGAAACTTCAATAACCTTGAGATGTTCCTGTGCTCCTATCCTGCAGGCCAGCACAGGAAACTAAAACTTAAACCTAGTTACTACCCAAGCCTGCCTTTCGTAGTGTAAAGCTGGCCCTTTGAATGCCACATACAAGTTGTAACCCCACATTCTTCATGTAACCTTACCTACAAGAAAGACCTCCCATTTTTGGGAGGGGTCTTGGGAAGGTTACAAAAGGTTTGGCCTGAGGGGCAAAAGGGGATTTGCATGGATGCATAATGGAGGAGGAAGCAGGAGCAGATTTCTGAGGGACAAGATACAGTGCAGGGCTGAATAGGAATCCAGCGTAAAAGGTTATGAGAGAAGCCACACATGTTGGCTAGGGCATGAATAGAGCTGATATTTTCTAGAATCTGTCTGTGGATGATTTCCTCGCCTCTACCTGAAAGTGCTGACCCACTGGGCAGAGAGAGTTGGATACACATGGTCCTGGGCTGAAGGAGAAAGGGCTCCATCACCATCCATTACCATCCAACCCCATCCAAAGGGCCTCTTTATTATTTTATACAACACAAGTGAAATAAAAAAAATAATTGCCTTTATCACTATATGATTGTTTTTTAGTTTTGGGCCACACCCACTGAAGCTCAGGGCTTACTCCTGGCTATGCAGTCAGAATTCGTTCCTGGCTTGGAGGATTGTATGGAATGCCAGAGGATCAAACTTCAGTCTGCCCCAGGCTAGCATGCAAGGCAGACACCTTACGGCTTGCTGCCGCTGCTCCAGACCCTCACTAAATGATTTAACATAATGCCTTCAAGTTTCATCCATTTTATTGCCAATGGCATGATTTCTTATTTTTTATTGAATAACATTGAATAATGCTTTTATTTATTATGTATATTTATATATTCTTTATGCATCACCCATTGTTGGAATATTAGTCTTTAATCAGTATGGCTTATCAGACTTCATTTTCCTTAATCTCCAAGGCTTCCCTTTTACATATCAAAAAGCCACCTGGGCGGGAAGAACATCTGGATAGGCTCTCTATCCATAAGGGTGGTTCTATCTTCCCAATAAAGACTGCAGTTCCAGTGGTCCTTTCTCTTTCCACATGGTGGAAAGGTCCCCAGATCCATGTTTCATCTAACTGCATCTTGGTTTGGATTATTTTCTGTGGAAGCCCTGTTCCAGACATGCTTCCCCATTCCCCTCAGGATTGGGGCTTGTGGAATTATTTAAGATCCATCAATGGTCACTTAAACTGCTTCCATGTCTTTACTGTTGTGAATAATACTGCAATGAGCATGAAAGAAAGAAAACATTTGAAATAGTATTTTTTTCTCTTTAGATAAATACCCAGAAATGAAACTGCTGAGAGGTCGCTCTATTTTTTATGTATTTGGATCCTCCATTTATTTTTCTCTGCATTACATAAATTCACAATTTTACCGAGATTTTGGCATTTTCTAACAAGTTTGAGGAGACAGATCATTGTGGTTTTGATTTGCATTCCTTGATTACCAAATTAGAATGATCAATTTTTGTGTGTGTATCACTTGGCAATTTAATGCCTTCTTAAAATTGCCAAATCAAATATTCTTTCATTTATTTATAAAATTATTTTATTTTTATATATTATATTTTCTATCTACAGTAGTATGAATTGCTTATAGATCTTGAATATTGACAAATTATTAGATATAGTACTTGTGAATATTTCTTTCAGTCAATATGTTTTTCATTTTATTGATGATTTCAAGACATGTCATTTTGGTTTGGATGGTTGGGTTTTTTGGATTTTTTGTACTTTTTTTGGCCACATGAGGAGGTTCTCAGATATTACTCCTGGATCTGGTCTCAGAAATAGCTTTTGGCAGACTTGGGGAGCCATGTTAATTGCTGGGGATAGAACCCAGATTAGCTGCATACTAAGCAAATTCCATACACACTGTGCTATTGCTCTAGCTCATCAAGACATGTCTTAAAAAAAACATAGCTTTTTAAAATTGGCATTTATTGTTGTTGCTGTTGTTGTTATTAAAGTATCATGGCTTAAAGTAGTGTTCATGTTTATGCTTTTGGATAAAAGATTGCTGTACCTTCACCACCACCACCAAAGTGCCAAATACCACCACTCCTTTTCTTATGTTAGTTCCATCTAGTCCACTCGAAATTTATCCCAACTCTACTGCTTAACACCTAAATTCTGTTGCCAGAATTTAAGGGTCTTTCTTCATTGAATATTTTCCCTTGTTTTCTTGTTTTGTTTATATATTTTATATGTGAGTTTATCTGGCAATTGCTTTATTCTGACTCTAATTTGCTTAAAATGACACACTCTTTCTCCAAAGTATAATGAAGCAAAATTGTTTTCCTTAAAGCTCATTTTTATTTTATTATTTATAAACATTGTAATTTCTTTGTTCACTTTTTCTTCATTTGGTCATTTTGGGTTGTCTCATATCTTGAGGCATATCATAGCATACACCTTTTGAGAAAGTGTATAGCAATGAACGTAGCTACACATCTTTCACTTTGAATTAACTTATTTCTTTTCTTGGGTTAGAATTATAGAAAAGTTAATATACTTTACTTTTTGTTTTGTTTGGGATCTACACCCAGTATTGCTCCTGATTCTGTGCTTAGCAATTTCCACTGATAGTGTTTGAGGGACATCATGTAGTACTGGAGATCAAAGTAAGGTAGGCTGCATACCAACCTTGTGCCTCACCCATTGTATGATCTCTCTATCCCTATTTTATACTAATTTGTTGGTTTATCTTTGAGAGCTTTAGTAGATACCTCTTTGCTTATTCATACTTGGCTTTATAGATTATTTTGTTAGTTTATGCACTTCTACTCATTGATGCTTTTGTTTTCTTCACCAAAAGGGTCAAGAAATTGAAGATCATTAATTAGTAGTTCTTCCTATGATTTCCTCAAAATGACTTAAGGACACAGATCTGATTATTGAAGTAATTTTTCTTTTCTTTTTTTCTTTCTTTTCTTTCTTCTTTCTTTCTTTCTTTTGTTATTTCTTTCTTCTTTCTTTCTTTTGTTCTTTCTTTCCTTCTTCTTTCTTTCTTTCTTTCTTTCTTTTCTTCTCTTTTTTCTTTCTTCTTTATTTCTTTCTTTCTTTCTTTTTTCTTTTTTTCTTTCTTTCTTCCTTTCTTTTACTAAAGTCAGAGGGAGGGAGGAGATAGGAGAGGTCAGAGGGAAGAGAGAGAGGAAAGAGGAGAGATCAGGTGGGGAGGCAGGAAAGGTCAGAGGGAAGAGACTAAAGTCAGAGGGAGGGAGGAGACAGGAGAGGTCAGAGGGAAGAGAGAGGAAACAGGAGAGGTCAGGTGGGGAGGCAGGAGAGATCAGAGGGAAGAGACTAAAGTCAGAGGGAGAGAGGAAAGAGAAGAGGTCAGAGGGAAGGGAGAGGAAAAAGGTGAGGTCAGAATGGGGAGGCTGGAGAGGTCAGAGGGAAAGAGACTAAAGTGATTATTGAAGTCTTTAGTCCATTTTGACTTAATTTTTATATATGGTATGAAATAAAGGTTCAATATTTTTCTTTAATTTTTTTTTGTCTTGAGGCCACATCCAGCAATGGTCAGGGTTATTTCTGGCATCTTGCACCAGAATCACTCCAGGCAGGCTTGGGGGGCATTATAAAATACTAGGGATTGAACCCTAGTTGACTACATGTAAAGCAAGTACCCTATCCACTGTAAATGTCTCTGAACCCTCTTTTCTTTGCTCCCTTATCATGAATTATTCTCTAGACATCTTAGAGTTAACTTCTAAGCTCTCAATTCTTTCATCATGCTAATATTCTGCTTTTATTGAACTATCATGCTTTCTGATTACTATTATGTTTAGTAGTTTAATGTCAGGGAACAGAATTATATATCTTTTTTTCCTCAAAATTTCTTTGGCTTTTCAGGGAGTTCTGCATTTTATGCAAGAGTTAGAAAAATTTAGTAATATTTGTTTTTATCTAGAGTAATGCCATTGGAAATTTGACATAGATTAAGTTTTCACAATGCTTTAAGTAGTATGGTCTTTTTTTTTGTTTTGTTTTGTTTTGTTGTTTGTTTGTTTTTGGGCCACACCCGTTTGACGCTCAGGGGTTACTCCTGGCTATGTGCTCAGAAATCGCCCCTGGCTTGGGGGGACCATATGGGACGCCGGGGGATCGAACCGCGGTCCTTCCTTGGCTAGCGCTTGCAAGGCAGACACCTTACCTCCAGCGCCACCTACCCGGCCCCTAGTATGGTCTTTTTTATAGTATTAATTCTTATAGTATATGAACATGGAATAAATTTATATTTTCTGGTTACTTTCTCTATTTCTTTTAATAGAGACATGTAGTTTTACAAAGCAAACTTCTGTGTGTTAATCTTTATATTACTTTTATTATTTTAATGTGATTTTTTTCTTTTTTGGGGGGGTCACACCTGGCAGCACTTAGGGGTTACTCCTGGGTCCACGCTTAGAAATCACTCCTGGAAGGCCCAAAGGATCACAAGGGATGCTGGGATTCGAACCAATGACCTTCTGCATGCAAGGCAAACACTTTACCTTCATGCTATCTTTCTGGCCCCTTAATGTGATTTTAATAGATACTGTCCAAAACATACATAACAAAGCAGAAAAATAAATATTTATCCTCATTGAATATCTTAGAAAATATAATCAAAAGGCAATAGGATATTATATTATATTATATACATAAAATGTCCTACATCAAAAAGCTATAAATGTTAATTGTTAGTGAGGAATGAATAAAAGAAACTTCATTCAAATTCAGTGCACTTATAAGCTGCTGTTGTCAATCTCTACGAAAGCAACATGGCAATTTCTCAAAAAGAAATTAAATATAACAAAATTTTAATGCAAAAATTTAGTTTCTGGATATCTATTCCAAGTATTTATAATACTAATTCAAAATGATACATGCAGACCAATATTCATACTATTTATAACAGCCAAGATTCATAAGTGTACCAACAAAAATATGAAAACATGACTTTTGCTGTAACTATGTAAGATATCGTGGGGTTTCATGTTAAGCAATGATCAGAAAAAATGAGAAGGAAAACAACAAATATAGGTTTACATAACTCACATAAGGAAAAGGAAGGAAGAAAGGAAGAAGGAAGGAAGGAAGGAAGGATGGAAGGAAGGAAGGAAGGAAGGATGGAAGGAAGGAAGGAAGGAAGGAAGGAAGGAGAGGAAGAAAAAAAGAAAAAGAAAGAGAAAAAGAAATGAAAGAGAGAAGTCAGAAATGATACAATCACAGACTTTGCAGCAACATGGATGGACCTAGAACATATTACGTAAACGAAGTAAGTCAGAAGATGAAAGACAAATACAGAATGATAGCACTGTTCTGAAGCACCAGGAACATACCCCTTATATACAACTAATACTCAACAATCAAATAAAAGGGTTTAACAGGGTAGAAACTCCAAACACTGTAGCAGTCAACATATACCAGAGAGCAGTGCCCAAAACACATGAAAGAGGAACAACACAAAATCTTGACTACACATTATACTACAAAGAAACCAGCCAACAGCAGAAACAGCAGCATAGAGAGAACAGATATGTAATCAGCCTTCTACTACAAAGGCCCATAAAAATCCCTTAGGGATCTTATACAGGATTACAGGTAAAGAATACCATGGAAAATCACTGACTCCAACAGAAGCACTTCATAAAAATTTGTTTTAATGTCTTAATCTTACTATATTTAAAATAAATTTTCGGCTTTTCTGTCCACAGACATTCTTGGATACAAAGGGTGGACAAATTAAGATGGCATCTCAGGGCTCAGTCACAAGAGATACCATACCCAGCTTGCACTATGAGAATGTCCTAATAAAACTCTTTAACATACCCTTTATCTCTGGATTATACCTTCTTTTAGGACCTGAAACATGTGACCAGCCAGACCACCGAAGCAGCAACTGTGACCTACAGACTTATACTACAGGCCCTACTCACCAAACACATTCAAGCAAACTAACATTCTCTTGCTCTTTTCTCCTCTCTTCTCACTACTTTCTTTTTTTTTCTCCTTTTCTTTTTAATTTATTTTCTCTTTTCTCCTCTCCTGCCCTGTCCAATACTTCCCCTCCTAACCCTTTGGAAATCAGACTATCCCTTCACCCCTCAATCCCATCCATATTTTCCACCTTATTAAAAATCTTCACCCTCAGTTCTTAATCCATTAGGCATCAAGACTGACCTCCTACCCCAACGAACCAGCACCCAGCACCCAAGCAAAGGGACAACCAGTCAAACCCACACCTCTTCCCCTGCAAGAAAAGGCAACCAAGTCCCCTGCTGACTGATGCTGCGTGGTCTTCATTACCAACCTTTCAACCGGACTTAGCTCTAAAAGTATCCCCAAAGCAAGAACTCTTCCCAAGACCTCCCTGCCGCAAATCTTTTGCCAATCTCAAGAGGGTCAGATTGTGTGATGAAAAGGTGCCCAGTGTTGGTGTACCTATCTGAGACCCTGGATTTGGGTGTAGCTACCTAAGACCCACCCATTTCTGGGAGGGGTCTTGGGAACCAGATATTAGGTGTGACCTTACCTGCAAGACCCCGCCCATTCCTGGGAGGGGTCTTGGAAAAGGTAGATAAGCCTTGGACCAAGGGTATTTGGGCCCTTTTGGCCCTGCTGAGCTCTCTCTGCTCTGCTGGGCTAACTGGCTTTAGGTTCTTTGCCTCTTTTGGTCTTTGACCAGGATGGAGGCCAAAGGAAGATGGCTGAATTATAAGGTGCCGGGCTAAGAATGGCCGAATGCTTGAAAGGTTATGAGATAGGCCACACCTGTGGTGGTCAGGGCATGAATAAAGATGATGCTTCCTAATGCCTGCCTGTGAGTGAGTCTTGATTACGCCGATCACCTGGGCCTGGGACCCGCCGGCTGGATGGGGTTGCGGAGCCACGTGGCCTGGGATGGCAGAAAGAAATTCATCACCATCCACCGCCATCCAGCACCATCCTTAATTATTTAATGCAACACCCGAGATCCCACACACCACAAGAAAATCTCAAAAGACAATGGGGAAACTTATACTTCCATCATCAGTATAAGACCTGTATTACACTACCTCTTTACCTGCTTTTCCCCAAATGTAAGGTAGTCTCTTGCATATTTTGTTCCTTTAATTACTTTTTTATTTTATTTTTTAAATCTTTATATATATATATATATATATATATATATATATATATATTTATCTCTTTTGGGGTGTGACCTGTTTTTGTTTTTTTCTCTTTCCACCCCCAAATGCACCGGCAATATAATGTAGCACCATTTTTCCCTGCAAAGACACACTAAAAATATGGGAAATTTTACGTATAAAACGAGCTCTTATCTACTAGAAATTAGAACTCATACTTGTTTACAATACAGGGGCATCTCCCACCTTGAAAATATGTCACGTGGTCCCAACTTAGACCCCAGGTGATTAGACACCAACTGTCCAGCCTTGAACCCTGGATCCCAGACATAGAAATGACACAGTTCTTCACAACAGCCACAGGAACCAAATCCCATCCGGGACATCCTTAATACTGCCTAGACACCAACAATTGCCAGCTCTAATAGGATATCCTGACAAGGAGGAAACTGGGAACAACCTTACCTAAGAGCAGGTTATCCTACCTCACCAGCTAACGATAAGACAAAATCAGAAGACTTGACACCTTTTGGTCTGTCCAAATGCCAAGATTGCGATTTACAGATGACTGGCTGATAGAACCATGACCGGACTGTATTTTTCCTGGGACCAATAAAAAAAAAGCCCTAGTCTAGGGTTTGAGCTATGACCTGCACAACAACCATGATCTCTAGTTCCAGAGGTTTGTCTGAGACAATTGTAATGGAATGGCTCTTCTGGAAACATAACGAAAAACTTTATCCCAGGCCCCATCTAGGATCAGGGCAAAGACCAAGACCACCGACCAGAAGACAGATTAAAATGACATTGAGGGACTTCTAGAACCACAAAGAAAGATTTCATCATAAGCTCCACTTAGCCTTTCCAGATACTGAGATCTCTAGATACAGAGGTCTGATTTTATCACCCAGGACGAAGCAGAAGTCTTCCAAATACCACAAAAGCACCAAGGGGAGAGTGAATGAACCTAAAAGAAGTCTATAGTTAATCCCATGACAATATACTTCACGGGTGGAGAAACCCTGTATCTCTTAGGCCAAGGGAATTCCTTTTCGAATGACCCCAATTTTTACTGTTCCTATGCAGGAGGGAAGAAAAAAAATAGAAAAAGGCAAAAATCACAAAACAATTTTTCTTATTTATCTAGTTTTTGTCGATTTCTTTGTTTTTGGTTTGGCTCTTGAAGTTGTTGTCTCCATTTATATATTTTTTTCTTTTCTTCCTTTATGTGCTCTGCCATGTTTTTTTTATCTCCAGACCATGGCTTTTATGTGGTGCTTATCTTTATTGTTGGAGTGCTCACTGGATATTTTATTTGACACCACTTTTTGTACTGTTGTGGTGTTTCACCTTCTTTATCCCCTTCATCTCTCCAACCTAGGATGAGAGCCTCCAGGACTCCGCCCATTTTTGGCGTATTTGATTTTTCCCCCAGTTTATTACTTTTCTCTTTTTCAAACAAAACCACATATATTGAACTATCTAGTCCTGCCTCCCAATTAGAGCGGGAAATAAGGCAGGTACCAAGAACAAACAGGGGTAGGACCACTAAGTAGTAAGCTAGGCACAGAGGGGACCACTCATTCTGGCAGTCCCGGGGGTGAGGGAGGAGGATATGGGTGGTAGGACCAGAACGGAGAATGAGGGATGATAATTCGGTCATTGAAATTCTCCTGATTTTATGTTAATATGTACCTAAAATATTATTGTCAATGATATGTAAGCCACTATGATTAAAATAAAAATTATATTTAAAAAGAGAAAGAAAAAAACAAACAAAAAAGAGAAAGAAAGAATGAATGAAAGAAAAAGATGAAAGAAAGAAAGAAAGAAAAAGATGAAAGAAAGAAAGAAAGAAAGAAAGAGAGAGAGAAAGAAAGAAAGAAAGAAAGAAAGAAAGAAAGAAAGATAAAGAAAGAAAGGAAGGAAGGAAGAAAAAAGAAAGAAAGAAAGAAGAAAGAAAGAAAGAAAGAAAGAAGGAAAGAGAAAGAAAGAGAAAGAAAGAAAAGAAAAAAGAAAGAAAGAAAAAGAAAGAAAGAGAGAGAAAGAGAGAGAGAAAGAGAAAGAGGAAAGAAAGAAGGAATGAATGAGAGAATGAAGAAAGAAGGAAAGAGAAAGAAAGAGAAAGAAAGAAAAGAAAAAAGAAGAAAGAAAGAAATAAGGAAAGAAAGAAGAAAGAAAGAAGGAAAAAAGTAATAAAGAAACAACAGATAATGTCTCGTAAGATCAACCTTAAGATTGAAGACAGAACTAATACTAGAAGGGGTACAGGAGTGCACAATTTGAGTGAAAAAGATAGTGGTGAAGAGATATTGGCAATATGGTGGTGTTTGTGATGTGATAACATTATACACCTAAAACACACAAACATTTGTATTTTTATAAACAATGTTATCTCAAAATTATCTACTTTTATTTTTCCTTGTTTATTCAGAAAGAAGGAGTTTCTTAAAATTTTACATAAAGTAGTTTGAAGAACAGATCTGGAATACTAGTCTTTTATGCACTAGCTCATGAGTTTGTTCCTTAACACGACATGGGTCTGAGCACCGTTAGACTTAGTTCCTTTGCCACTGAGCTCTAGCTGCACCATAACAATATTAGGCTTATGAGCTGAATCGGTAGGTCTACACAACTGGGCCAAGCTTCACAAGGACTGACCCTCAAAGTTTCCTGAACACTGCTAGACATTCTCGCTCCCAAATAGGTAAGTTTTAGAATTATAGTCAATAGGTTTTGAGGAAAGACTTGAGGCAAATTTTAGCTTTGACCCTGCCTTCATGCACTCTGAATTGCAGTAAAGCCTTTTCTCTGCAAAAGCTGTTATGGCAATGTTTCACCTGGTTCACTGGAAGTATTTTCCCATTACTCTTTAAAATTAAATTGGAATATTTTGGTGACCTCTGGAAATGAGTGCATTATATAAGCTTAAGTGTAAAATGTATTATATGTAAATAGCATCATTAATGCAATTAATTCCATTGTATTTGTTTTTTGATCTCTTCTATTAACCAAATGTATTATAGGTGTATTGGAAATGAAAAAATATTTAAATGATTGATGGTAAAAACTAAGAACCAACTTTTCATAACTATTATGATAAGTTGTAAATGTGAGAGAAATAAGTGTGATCTATGAATCATGCTTTAGAGTAGAGACATCAATGATTACTTATATTTGGGACCAAGAGATAATACAGCATATAAGGGTGCTTGTCCCTTATCTGGGTTTGATCTGAGTTTGATCCCTAGCACCCAGTATGGTACCTTCAATCCCACCAGGAATGACTCCTGAATATATAACTCAGTAAGTTCTGGGTCCTGCTGTGACCCCAAAACCAAAGGAGTATATATATATATATATATATATATATATATATACACACACACACACACACACACAGATATTCAAGCTGTAATGAATACATATGATTTTTGTTCCACTGAGACTTTTTCTCCAATTTTTGTCTTACAGAGTAAAGGATGATACTGCAGAGATAAAATATTAATTTTATATTGGAAAAACTTAGTCGAGGTGATTTCAGTTAAAATTAATCAGATGTAAATGTGTCTGTAGAGTAAACTGGGTTTTGATATCTAGAGGACTTATTGTTTCAGTTGTGCACTATTCAAAAAATGCTTTAAAATTTAAAAACCTCCCAAATGTCTCATTTTTGGCAACATATTCAATAATTGTGTTCTACTACATAAATCTATATGTGTCGGGGTGGAGGTCGGGGTATTCCAGGAATAAAATCCCGAATGTCACATACTCAAGGAAAGTATTTTACCAAAGTCATACTCACACTCTGTAAGTTGTTTTTTCTGATAGGATTCACATCCAGTAGTGCTGGATGCCTTGGACTCATTCTTGTTGATTTTTAACCTACTGTTAGGTGTCTGACAATTGAATACTCAGGATTGTGATGCTCAGGGGGCACTAAAGACATAGCCAATTATTCATGTGGTTCTAGGGATCAATTCATTTCTTATATATGCTAGAAATGTACTCTACAAGTTCAACTATCTCCTTTTTTTACTACATCAAATTCTTATACAAATCCAAGACTACGTATTTTCTAATAATTTTGAATCATAATAAAATAGAGTAGATTTTATTTCTAATTTATGACACTGACATCCTTTTGTCCAAATTGTTGACA